>NW_025110064.1:124512-335659 GCF_011392965.1 Frieseomelitta varia | reverse complement strand
TTTAACGTTAGATTTTTACGTAAGTATGTAGTTACATTGTAATATTATCCCGATGAAATGCAAATAAATACTGTGAGGAAAATTTGGTGATATTAACAAAATTGAATTTCGTGAAAACGGAATTAATCTTAAGAATACTCTTTTTTAATTTATTTTTTCTTCTTTTTTTACGTTAGATTTTTACGTACGTAGTTACATTGTAATATTATCCCGATGAAATGCAAATAAATACTGTGAGGAAACTTTGGTGATATTAACAAAGTTGGATTTCGTGAAAACGAAATTATTCTTAAGAATACTCTTTTTTTAATTTATTTTTTTTTTTTTAACGTTAGATTTTTACGTAAGTATGTAGTTACATTGTAATATTATCCCGATGAAATGCAAATAAATACTATGAGGAAACTTTGGTGATATTAACAAAGTTAGATTTCGTGAAAACGGAATTAATCTTAAGAATACTCTTTTTTAATTTATTTTTTCTTCTTTTTTTACGTTAGATTTTTACGTACGTAGTTACATTGTAATATTATCCCGATGAAATGCAAATAAATACTGTGAGGAAGCTTTGGTGACATTAACAAAGTTGGATTTCGTGAAAACGGAATTATTCTTAAGAATACTCTTTTTTTAATTTATTTTTTTTTTAACGTTAGATTTTTACGTAAGTATGTAGTTACATTGTAATATTATCCCGATGAAATGCAAATAAATACTGTGAGGAAACTTTGGTGATATTAACAAAATTGGAAGATTAAACGTGAATTTCGTGAGAACGGAATCATTCCTAAGAATACTCTTTTTTAATTTACCTTTTCTTCTTTTTTTTTACGTTAGATTTTTACATAAGTACGTAGTTACATTGTAATATTATCCCGATGAAATGCAAATAAATACTATGAGGAAAATTTGGTGATATTAACAAAGTTGGATTTCGTGAAAACGGAATTATTCTTAAGAATACTCTTTTTTTAATTTATTTTTTTTTTTTTTAACGTTAGATTTTTACGTAGATTTTTATGTAGTTACATTGTAATATTATCCCGATGAAATGCAAATAAATACTATGAGGAAACTTTGCTGGTATTAACAAAGTTCGTAGATTAAATGTGAATTTCGTAAAAACGAAATCATTCTTAAGAATAGTCTTTTTTTTAATTAATTAATTTTTTTTTACGTTAGATTTTTACGTAAGTATGTAGTAACATTGTAATATTATCCCAATATAAATAAAGTGCAAATAAATACTATGAGGAAACTTTGGTGATATTAACAAAGTTGATAGATTAAATGTGAATTTCGTGAGAACGGAATCATTCTTCAGAATACTTAATATTTGTCTTGAATTAAAGTATCGATTTTACTTTTTTTTTTTTTTTATAATGACATTAAACTTTTGCTATAGTTAAAGAATGAAGAATGTATACAGTTACGGATAAAAAAAAGTTTAAGAAATAAGATAATAATATACAATATTTTTGATAAACGGAATCACATTTGAAAAGCGATGAACAAATGAAAAATATACTTCGATATAAGTAAATATACTTTGATTGCTAATATTTTAAAAAAATATAATACACATTTAGAGATCTATCAATAGTAAATTATTGATAATTATAATATCTTTTTCTCAGCACGTCACTGCATATAATATTAGAGAAATTGAATTATAACTAACGTTTCGTTTTTACATACAAATACTTTGCTACATTTAATTTTTTATTTATATTTACAGCACGAAAAACAATCGTACATAAGGTTCTCGTATCAATCCTGTTTTCAGTTATATCACGATTTCCATGGAAACAGATTCTGTAATCTCATTTAAAAATGTGGGTAGGTGACAAATAAAAAATTTGAAAAGCTCGGTAGAAATATCGATAAAAGTTGCAGTTTGAAATTCTCTATTGTTTCCTCCAGAAAAGGATCAACGTAACAAACTAATTTTTGATCCGTTTCCAAACGAATAAACCTTATTAAAGTGCCGTTAGATTGGATAACCGAGTAAATTATTTACTTGGTATAGGAGTTATCGGTGCGCGGAATGAAATTTATGGTGAGCCGATTAATTCGCCAGCTTGTTCGATACACCGCGTCTGATGTCGTGGATGTTAATTCGATTTTGTCGTTTAACCCCATTTAAAGGCAATTAATCCTTTATCTTGTAACTGTTTTTGTAGCTACAAGTATTAGAATTTGTTGGTGTTTTGTGACGTCAACTGTGTCAAAAATTTGGCAAAATTTGGAACTGTTTTTAAAGTTGCATAGTAGGAATATACTAATAAATATTGTAGAATCAATGTGAAACTTTATCCCACGTATGAATTACAATTATGTGCAGATATTCAATAATTAGAGTGTTCGATTTTGAAAAATTTCTCTATAAAATAATCGTTAATGTCATTTATTTTTCAAGGTTCTTTAACATCAAGCAACAATAAATATTTCTTTCTGAAAAATTATGACATGATGTGTTTAAACAAAGTAGGTGCGTATGTACAGATATAAATAAGAAGCTGTTTTGTCAATAATTTATAATGCAACTAAATGTAACTTAAAATATAAATAATCGAAAGAAATAGAGAAAAATCATCATATTAATGTAAATTATACGATAAGAAATATTTATCCTTGAAAAATATGATATCCCTGAATATCAATATAGAATATCCTTTGCATTCTGATAAAATAACATTTTGCAAGAGGTTTTCTTCGATCAACGATTTCATATAATATAGAAAAATATGCTTTGAATTAATGAAGTAAAAATATAGTAGAACGTCGATTATCGGAATTAATTTGAAGAAGTAATTTGTATTTGAATAGTAAAATTCGCTTTTTTTATACTAAATTCCATATATTTTTGATTTAAAATGTTAACGTACATCTTATAACCTTTTCAAACTTTTTAAACTACTCAATGTAAATAATTGCTTGGAGTTTCAATGTAAATAATTGCTTTGTGTGCTTCACACTATCTGGTCCTCTTTTTCGAAAATTGCATCGTTAATAATTTTCAACTGTTTGTTCTTTATTTTTTATATCACTAATCATTGATTTCCTATTGGTCTATTTTCTCGATCTTCGTAATAACTTCGCATTTCATTTTAATTAACAACACTATCCATTTCGTGTTAATAACACTAAAATACTGCGAAGAGAGTTATCACGATTTTAATATAATAGAAAACAATAAATACGATATACACAAAAATATATCGTACGGACGCTAGAACATTTCGATAACAGAAAATCATTTCGAATAATAAGGTTCCAATAATCAAAGTTCCACTGTATTCAAATTTTCAGAGACCAAAATTCAAATTATTATTCGCGCTCAAATTACTATTACACAACGTAATAACAAATATCATGGAAAGCAAATTTCAAATTTGACACGTACGTACCAGTTTGTCACAAACGACTACCATATGCAGTATCATGTTTCCAAAAGAGTCTTGCTCGTCGGGATCAGCGCCAGAATCGAGTAATAAGTTGTAAACGCTCTCGTTTGCACAGCAAGCAGCCCAAGCGAGAGGATACTCTCCCAGGTAGGCTAATCCCTCGTAATCCGTATTCTTAGCCGGATTCATTCGTTGTTGATCTCTAGGCAGGAAAAAGCTGCCTATCGCCCGCTGAGAAATGATCGCGCCCGCCTCAACGAGATCCTGAACTAGTTCATTATTGTTGTACGCGATCGCGAGATGCAGGGCGCTAGCGCCAAGATACTCTTCGCCCTCGACAACGTCGATAGCCAGCCGCGGGAAGCACTTGAGCAGAATACGGGCCACTCGCGTGTGCGTCCTTGTGTCGCATATAATCAGAACATGTAGCAGAGTCTCTCCGAGCGATCCTCTATATTGCATCTGCCAACACGCCTCGTGATCGTTCCACTGAGCCAAAGGATCGAACCGTGACAAAGAAGCCTCAATCGGTAGCACAACCTGCTCGAGGTCTCGGAATTTCCATCGTAGATACTCCGCCCGATTGATCACCTGACCTTTCCCATCTGCGTACATCAGGACACCGAACTGTTCCCTGATCAATTTTTCCACATCCGCCTGGCCCCCTTGATTGTACGACTCGATCAGCTCGCCACCCTTCTTGTAATTGGCCAGACGATACAACAGACATTGATCTTCGTCGCTCGCTTGACTGATCACACGATCAAGGATCGAGCCAGCATTCACCTGGCTACCACGACCTCGACACGAACAGACACCACCCATTCAGACATCCCTCTTTACCATCTCTCGCGTCCTTGAAACGTCTTTCCTCGACGTTTGTCCACTCCAGATCAGCTCTTTCCTCTTTCTTCCCTCTTACCTGTCTCTCGATCTAGGCCTACGATCCTCTTCTCTTCGATTTATCAACTGACAGCCGAGTGGGATCGACTTCGAGTATTTCCACGTATCTTCCAGGATAAGGGTTCTTCCATTTTTCGACAGCCGTCTGTCCTGAGTAGTGAGACGGTGATACTTCGCCGCGTGGCTAACCGTGATCGACTCCCTACAGGCTAGCTACAACCCTTGAGAAACTCCTTCGAGCCGACGAAAGGTGGCACACAGGTGGTACAACGGTTTTCAAGCTATAGCAACCGACACACCGTGTACATCGGGTAATCTATAAACAGTACCTGGCTCCGCTTGACACGGGCGGGTCACTAGGTGATGCATAAACTTTCAACTCTGTGTCAAAATTCGGCTGGTTCTCCGCGACAATTTTTTCTCGCGATCGCCGTTGTTCGTAAATGTATGTTTCTCCTTTCAGAAGAATCTTCTTGCGAATCTTGTGCTTCTTTCATTTTCGTTTATCCTTTCTTTCTCGGAATATCATCATCCTGTCGATGAAAGTTTTCGCGTGTTTCCGCGAGTGTTCAAGAGTGACGAGCAAATATTCGTTCCACTTTTCCTTCGCTCGACCTTAACACAGATTGCGACGTCGGAACATGCCCCAGTAGATAATTTTAGAGACCGACTAGAAAAATCCATAAAACAATTGAAATTGAAAAATAAAGTGAATGAAAGTGAAATATTAGGGCGAAAGTATATAGAATCAAGGAGAAATTCTTATATTCTTATATTTATCGAGTTTCATTTTATTGTGTAGGATCCCATATAATGTATAGGATGTAAAACTAATTGTAAGATCTCTGAAATTATTATATATTGAGAAGAAGTGCAGATTTTTCCGTTTTATCGTTACAAAATAGATCACTTTTGATGTTTCAGACAGAAACATATGTTATACGATATACAGGATGTCTTCTTTATTTTGTAAAATCGAATCTATTGGATCTTTTTTGTGTAAAATGTTTTTACATTATTTTCTTACAAGTCGTCTTGGAGGAAATTTAAAAATCAAATTTATTCTTTTAAATGGAACCATAATTTTGAATAAATTAATCGGGTTATCTAGACATTTCTGTATAAAAAAGTATTTATTTATTTACGTCGAAAAACCATTGGTTTAGAAAATACTTTAACTTTAAATTTGTACAGCCTATCACTGATACTTTATACAAGGCGTCTAATTTTAATCTACAAATAAATAAAATGTCTTCTAAACTAATAGTCTTTCAATATACGTAGGTCAATATATTTTTATAGAAAATATTAAGCTACATCAATTAATAGATTAAAAAATATCTCATTCTATTTAAAAAAGTAGACCTTCATATCACCTCTAAACGTTCGTCTATAAAGAAACTATTTATACCAGATTGTAACCTCCTTGAAACTATTCGTTTCTCATCTAAATTATTCTTTTTGTATAACAGATAATTTACGAGCAATTCGCGTTCATAAATTAAAATTTTATATTATGTATGCCTGTAAAATATCATTCACGTGTACAATTTCAGTTCTTATATAAAATTGAACCATTATTTTAATAATTTTTCATAAAAAAGTTTTTAATAAATTTTTACCTAAAATCTTTTCTACTATAAACAAGATTTTAATAAATCATTACTTGCAAACAGGAATCTTTGAGATGTATTTCTACTTAAAATATTAAGTATAATACTTGAAATATTATGTCTCATTGAAAAAATTTTATTATAATATATTATAATATTTATTAGATTATATCTACTCTATACATGTCATTAAAAATCTTTCCGATTATTGAAGCGAAAGTAAGATTGAAATTTAAAGATTCAAGATCATAGCAAGATTATTATAACCAGTATTCCTCTCTATACAACTGATTTTCTTCAATTCAAATATCTTCAATTCGTTATTTTAAATACTTCTACAGCTCCAAAGTAAATAGAAAGAAATTACAATTTAAACAAGTGCTTTTACAATAATTCTGAGAATAACCAAGATGACGTTTTTGCAATGAATTTTTCTTGGAATGAAATGGACAGCAACTGTGAATGTCATTCAGCTGCATAATTGCATCGTCAATTCGATGAATAGAATCAGGAAATCACTTTTCTAAATTGACATTGCGAAATGAATAAAAACAGGACATGAATCATATACGAAAAAAAAAAATAAGAGATGAAATATATATATATATATTTAGCGTGTGTGCTTATCTTTTTTGCAACAAAGAATATTTCGTTTATAGGAAAATGTTCATATGTTCAAATCATATCGTGAACATGGAAAATCAATCATACATCGTGAAATGATTTTTCACGACAGTGAATCCAATGTTCATGTAAAACAAATAATATTCATGTAATAATTTATAATTTATACTTCATATAATAATTTATACTTGATGCATTGTGTAGATTAGCTGAAACCAAATATATGTATGTAACTATGTTTTTATTTTTTGTCACACTAGTAAGCTTCGTTTAAATTATTATGTTGTAAACTAAGTTTCAGTTCTTTTGTGATTATTTAACATAATTTACAGTTCAGATTAGACAAATTCATTCGTTTGAATTTAAATGATTTGGTTTTGAGCGGAAAATGACCTAAAAAAATGCTCACGTTCGTAAGCATTAAATATACTTATTGTTAGAATAAGATCTACACTTTAGTCAAAAGTATATAAAAGTATAAATCTGACAAATCATTAGAAAATAAATTAAATCTTTAAAGATCATTATCTCGTTTAGAACTCTAAATTGCAAAATTTTAGAATTTTAAACTACAAAAATCTATATGTTGAATTATCTATATGTGTCATGTATGTATATCATATATCATTTTAATATTCATACATATTATTATACTACTTCATTTACATTCATCTTTAGTTATTTCATTATAGTTGTTCCATGTTTACTCTGTGCCCTATATATTATAATTGTATCATGTTTCAAATATCATTGTTTAATTGTATCTATGTAAGTAATAATTTTGAGCTGTTTAATTTTATTATTCTAAATTCTTTTAATAAAATTTAAATTATGAAGTCATGTCACTAATTTATTATAATCCTCTATTTTTTGTAAATGATCTATTTCGATTAAGCATTTTCTTATCGATCTAGTATAAAGCTGGTGTATATTCATGTCAAGAAACCATTACATTAATAAACATTTTAAATTTAATTTCTTAAAATCTATTGTGCGAGAGACAGAAGTATACATGTCTAGTATTCTTATGTTTGTGGTATTCTTGTCTTTCATAAAACAGACGTTATAAAATTAAAGTATCCATTGACCTAATGATTTTTCGATATAAATAGTCATATTAAAAAATAATTTTCTGATACTATAAGAAAATAATAAATAATTTTCTGTAGGGAATACTGAGATGTACTTACTTAATGCATTGAAAAATATATAATTCCATTTAAAAAAAGTGAAGTTAATTTTCACATGTCCACCCGCCAAAAAATTATTAACATTAGATTATGTGCCTTTCGAGATTAAATAAATTCGATCCAATCACCAATAATAGCCGAGATATTCCAGTAATCTTTTTTAGATGCCTCACTTTGTACATGTGTAAACAATGACAACAAATATAGCATAAAATAAAAATAATAAAATCCTACATACGAATTGCAATACATAGTAAAATATGTATACATATTTTATAAATATGTTTATAAAATATTTACTTTAATACGTTATATATTTATAAAATATTTATTTTAATACGTTATAAATATATTTATAAAATATTTACTTTAATACGTTCCCAGACATATTAGAGTTACACATAAGTATTAAAGTTACATATAAGTATTATTAGAGTTACATACAAAAGATTTACGATAATCAGGCGATGTCGGCTTGTCATATGATCATGTTAAATTATTTGAAAATAAATTACTTGACTAATTATAAATTGAACAGAGCTTTTATTAAAAGTATAAATTCTTAAAAATATCATTCAATATTTGTAACATCTTATTCTAGTTATTGCATACCTTTCTAGATTTTATTAAAAAGTATTATAAATTTTAAATAATCAATCAGTACAATTTTATATATCTAATAAAAAAGAAATTTCAAGAGCTGTATTTAAAATTTTACAACAATTTCACATTTTATTTATGTCACAAACAAGAAACAAATTATTTAATAAAAATCATTTAAATCAATAAAAATCAATCAGTGTTAATATTATGAATCAAAATTATTGATTAATCAAGAATTATTTTATTGAAAGCTAATTTGTAATATTACATTAATGAATTGAAAACATAATCACTATACTGTGTATGATTCAGTTACTGCCATAATATTAAAAAATTCAAAAAAAATATAATATAATATTATATATATATATATATATCAAATTCAACAAAATATCTGATCTGTATTTCATATTTCAATTAAATAGTGAAAAATAGAATGTATCATTTCCAAATATAATTTCAATAAAAATCAAAATAACCAGAGTTTAAAGGAAGCGAATTGAAATGGTCGCGGTGCATTACTTTATTCTTTTCCACGCAGTTCGAGCTCGAATGTTCTAGACACGTCACCATTTGCAGGTAGACGCATACATTCAAGGAGAAAATATATGTGTATAAACGGACGATGTAATTACGATATTTTCAGCCGTGATGACTCAACATTTGCGTCGTACAATGGTGCTGGTACCAGTCTCAGAGAAGCACACTTACTATCATTGCACCATTAACCGATAATGAGGAGCAGCCTGACGACACATTATCTAAGAAATATTCGGTTGAACACCCTTGACACAAAGAGTTGTCCGTATATATACCATTAAATGTCCTGATTTTTGATAACAAAACAAATGCCATTTTAAGTTCTAGAAACTCGCATTACCGTACAGTCGTTCCAAATTTCTAAAATAAAATTTCACAGTGAAACAAATCATACATTGCATTATAATATTACATACACAAAATTGGAATACTTGCCAACATCGTAAAAATTGATTTGCAATTAAAAAAAAAAAATGTTCGACGCAGAAGTATCGCTTATTTGCAAAATTATATATGCACATGTATTCCGACGACATTTTTAAGTATATTGCGACCTCGAGAGAAATACCTCACTGTGAACACACAAAGAATTAAATGTTGCGACTTATTCCATATGACTTTGTACGCATATTAATGTCTAATAACTCGTGCTGATTTATTTATTGTTTGAATATATAAATCCAAACAGTTAAGCTCAACGTTTAAATTATTTTCTATATATGCGTTAACTTTTTACGATTCATATAAATTTACTTTTATACACACATACATATTAACATAATACATATCTACACATATGAACATACATATTAATACTAAAGTAAAATTCACTGGCAGAGATTATCATTTAGTCTGAATATCGAGTCTCTAATTTAAACGTACAAGAGGTTGGAATAAAATTATTAGTTTCAAATCAAAATTATCAATAAATAATATTAATAATTATTTTTGTAATACAGTTATTGTTGATGATATTACTATAATATAGCTAACATTTTCAGTAATATACCAAGTATAAAAAGATTATTAAGAAAAATTTTGTCGTAAAACATTGATATGCGATATGTTCGAGAACGATCTTTAAGATAATTGCGAGAAATATCCACGTCTCTTAAGATATTTCTATAAATAGAAAAACTTCAAATTTTGCTATTATTTTATTTCCATTGCAGAATATAACTAGTTAATTTTGAAACATATTAAAATCATTTTAATATCTCAAAAAAATTTTACTTGGTCTATACTACTTTCTAAAATGCTTTCACAAGTTTCTTAATCTATTTTTCAACAAAATCCCGTCCCTCCTCCACACGTGTAAAATTTTTTTTCGACTCAAGCTCTACTTTTAAGAAATTTTCGTGTATTAGTACTATTTCTTTAATCCATAAAATAATTGCGCTTGCGCTCAAAGGAAGCTAAAACCCGACTGCGTCATATTAACATTATTCATCTCAAGCACAATGCAGTTGTTACAATTGTGTCGAATATTGCGTGCAACTAATTGAACAGAGGAACCTCAATGGAAATCTCGAGTCAAGCGAATAAATTCAATGTTGGAACGGGACTAATCCTGTGAAAATGCACAATCCTGTGAAGCAACGAAACTCGTCAAGTATCATGTTGGTAAGAACGTTAGACGTTTATCTCTTATTTGTACACGTAAGTATACATTTCCACTCGCAAATTATTCAAATGGAGAAATCCAACTTTGTTACAACTACATGCACAGATGTTCTCTAAGTTGATGATTTTACTTTTGAATAAAAATCTTACTTACACATACATGTATTATACAAAATGGAGAATATCTCTCCCAATTTTATTCACAGATTGCAACACATAAAAACTAAATTCATTTAAACGCAATAAATTAAAGTCGTAAATTATTTTTTGCTGTAATTATGATGTTAAAATTATATAAAAAAAAAATCCACATTTAAAATTAATAATTTGTAAAATTACTATATTTTAAATTTCATTTTCTGAAAGTAATGTAAGATGACAATATAAAATTATGAACAGAAAAAGAAAAAAAATGCAAGATGAAAAAGGAATGTAAGAAAATATTTAAAAAAAAAAAACAGAAATAAGATTGTTTGAAATAGATATTAAACTAAAGTGTTCAATAAAATAAACTAGTCAAAGAAAGTTTATGCTATAATAACATCATTGACAGACAAAATTTATAAATTCAATTATAAATTAAAATTTATATTATGGTAACATACTGTTACAGATAAATTATTCCAAAAATTGTATATCTTTATTATTATCAGTTTTAAATTAAAATTAAATAATAAAGAGTTGAAAATTACGTTCTAACGCGTTATATTATAAGCATATTTGCTAAAACTACAAAATTGTTTGAATAGTATCGCAGATAGTGCATTATGCACGAAACATATAATTACAGTAACACAATCGATTCTGCCTTGTTATTTCTTTGATTATCGGACGAAGTATAAAAATCACAACCTTTGATTTGCCGCTTCCTTTCGACAAATCGCGATAAAACTGGCGGATAAATGTTTGCATGGCAAAGATACATCAGAAAGAGGAACGACAAAGAGGAATAAAGGGGAAACAGTCATCGTTCCAAAAAGATAACACGAGAAAGTCATTCACGGCAAGGATCATGATATCGATGCGCGCAAACGTAACACGCAGCTTTATAGTGTTCTATGAAACGCTATGGAAATTTCTGTATGTTTAAAAGGCAAGCCACGTTGTTTACGAGTTACTGAATTAACTAGCCGGGTGATATCTAATCTCCGAAATAAATCTATGGCAACTGATGATCGCTCGATTTATTCTGCGCTCAATTTTCACGATTTCGGCGAAACATCACGAAGAAATCGGCGAAGCCGCGCCGTGAAACAATGGAAAGCAAATTGTTCATGCGTTATTACAGGATGAATAACACTGTTTTGTCGCGCGGCTTGCTGTAAATCGATTACATTTCATTTCTCCCGTTGCTTTTATAATAATATTTACATCATTAATTATCGACGAACATCGTAGCGAAAATATTATGCAACAGTTGAGCATGTCACGTGTACAAATTCCATTCAACCGCGTTACGTAAAACCATAATGAAAATGTAATATACATATTTCTCAAACGAGTTTGTTTCCTTAATTCGATGTGCAACCGAACGGATCACTCACAGTCGTCTGAATATTGTTCCAGATTTTTTTACTTTGTATACTGTCTTTGGACTGAAAAGATCAGAGGAAATAAACACGAAACAAAAAATGACAATGAAATACGATGTCATAATCCACAAATTGTCGCAAAACGGACGCCAGTTTTCGAGCAAATATAACATCTCGAAAATTCGACGTATAATGTCGTTGATGAAGGTTCCCATTTATATTCCACGACCGTATGATCGCTTAACGTGCGTCGTAACGGCTCGCATAAGTACTCGCGGCTCACACTGTCGACCATTTATTACTTGCACGATCGTTTGAAACGTTTGCGTGATCAGTGACCTGTTGGAACTGCATCATTAGCTAAGACGAACTGTGTGGTTCCATCGACAAATTCTCTGCTCGTCGACGATTACGTGGTTTTGTTTGAATTATATCTGACTGCAAAAAAAAAAAAAAAAAACAACCGTACGTTTTCAAATGTTTCGATTTATTAACGAGAAACGAAAACTATCGCACATACACTGTATGAAAACGAGGTTAAAAATGTATATACCTGTTATTCTGACAATTATAACTAATTATTACATTGCCGTTGCGTGTACAGTTACTTTTTCGTTACTGTGATGTGAAATGATCGGTTACGTCTATCTGCAAAAGGTACTATTAACATGTGCGTAAGATTTTTAAAAATAAATTGAGGATAATAATGTGCAAATTAATCTGCCGTATGTTTAGTGTGATAAACAAGTTTTTTCTCACTTGCGATTCATTCGTGTGAAAATTTTTATTTTGAATCATAATAACGTTAGTTATTAAATCTTCTAATATTTTATTTTACTTATTATGACAATGCATTGCTATTGTATTGCATATTAAAGTTAAATGTGGCGTGACCACATGTTATGTTATGCTTCCATTATTATGTTAAACAAGATATATATATATATATGCCTGATATTATTAATTAGTAATATAATATCAAGAAGCATCATACTTAAATTTATCAAAATTATCCAAGAACGATCAATTATATGTTTAATATTTTCATAAGTTCGATCCATAAAAGTAATGTGGAAATAGATGTAACGTAGTTGTTAGTAAGATAAACATAGTTATATGTAGATATAAATATTGATATAGTTCTTAGAAATGTAGCAGGAATAGAATGTTTGTTGTTCTTCATTGTTATCCTCTGTTGACTTCTGAGGTATACGTTGTATGAGCGTAAGGAAATGGGTAGAAATCTAATTCACCTTCGAACTAGTACAGAGTACAGATTGATTATACCGCACATAATTCAAGGTAGATCAACTTCTGCGCAGAGACGTCACTAGCATGTATGTAGTTACATGTACAAGTTGGATTTCGTATAAAATTAATTACCTTTTTTATTTGAAGATTACTTAATTATTACTTAATTATTAAGATTCAGGAAATTACAAATTTGTCATTGAAAAAAATATTGGATTATTTACTAATGAATAATAAAACTGATGACACGAAATATTTGATATATGATATAAATATCGTTTTTGTTTCTTATATCTGAATTTATTTTTTATATCTGCATCAAATGACGTACACGTGAATAAACATTACACAGTTTCGAGACGTACATTTCATAGAAATGAGAAATCTTTGAATAATTATAAGTATTCAAAGCAGAAGCATTGAAACCAATTACACAATTACATTCCACTGTAATCGATAGTATACTGTAATTACAGACTGATTAATCGTTGTTTCAATACATTAGAAAACAAACTTATGAATAAATTAAAGCTACCATCAATTAATTCGCGACAACAAGAAAATTTTTAATGTGTAAAATACGACTTTTAAAATTGTTATATTATACTTTTTAATTTGTAGAATATTTTAAAATCATTATATTTTACGAACCAGAAGTCACACATTTGTATTGTTAATTTTAATATTTTATATTTCCTATATATTTCGATAATATTTTTTATTTTTAATATTAGTTATTTGCGTTTTACAACACACTGAATATTAATCTAATGTAACAATTCATAAATATTCTTTTTCAAAAAATATACAATAGATATGATTGTAATTTCCGAGATAATGAATTATTTTATTGACAATTATAATAGAAAAAAAAAATTGAGTGCATTATGTGTTTATAATATTTACAACGTTTCATTTTATCACGATAATATTTCGAAACAATATTCAGTTTTTACAAATAGTGAGAAATTTAAAGAAATATTGGCATATTTTATGCATAGTATGAAATAAGCTCTTGTTCAATGATATAAATGCATAAAAACGGTTTACGGAAACGGTGATCTCGTATTTCAAATGGTAGTTATTGAATTTCATTGCTATAAAATTCTCCACGATATTCGAGTTCAAGTGTGCGAAGACTATAAATGTTCGATGTATAAGTACATTTTAAAGAACAAATAACGCAGCTGCGGCAGATATTTATGCTTTTCCCGAACTATTAATTAACCAACGTATTACTCAAAATGATTGTACCTGATGATAAAATCGTATGCTGAAAATTCATGGAATAGGAAAGGAACTTGTTCATTATATTCACAGCCATTAGATTACCTATCATTATAATATCAACGATTTTAGTGTATAATTCCGTATGAAGTCAACAGTCACTAAATATAGTGCCGCAGTTATTCTGTTTATACAATTGTTAAAGGTAGTAACGACACGGTACAAGATTAGTAATACCGAGAAAAATGATACGCAATGAGTCAAGTAGCGCGCCTTATGGTCACGTGACTGGCGGTTCACGTGACTACGACGAGGTGCGCGATGATTGGCCGAACGGCGGGCGAACGATCGCATATAGAGTGGCGCGAGACAAAAGTCGTAGTGCAAAGCGTCAGCGTTCAGTGAGCTGGTTCCGTGTGTGACCTTGATCCCCTCGCGAGTTCTGTGACAGCCTCGTTCGACACAAGAAGCCGAACTCGTCAGTACTGATCGAATCATCGTTGCAGCAGACACTTACCGCAGCGGTTTTTCCACACCAACGCGACAAAACGAAAATGAAAATCTTCGCTGGAGCTCTACTTATCGCGGCGTGTTTCGTCGCGTATACGCACAGCTTCCCCGGTGAGTACATAATTTTGTGGTTATGACGAAAACAGACAAAAATCCGGAGTTCTCGTTGCGACATAAAAATTCGAAGGAACAGCTTATTCGGGTGACAGATGGATCGGTCATGTTTGACGTTTGATCGTTACTGTCTTTGTTCCTAGAATATTTTTCGAAATTAATTTTCTCGGCGTTATACCGAATCGAATTCGATATTTTTGATTCGCGGTTAAACAACTCAAATCTCTCAAAAAGCACGAACAAATGTATAAAGGTGCCGATAGATTTCCTTGGCAATTGTTAAGGTCATATTCGTGATCTTGTCGCGTGACGACTGAATAAATGCTGTTCCGAGCGAAAGGAGCATGCGTGCACGGAGTATTACGTATAGGGGGCGAAATGTACACAGGTAAGGGTATAGGGTGCTTGGAAAGTTTATCACAGCTGTTCGACTTTTTAGCAATAATTTGTTCCTTCTTCTCACCAATGTTAAACAATATTATCAGAGTGGTAAAAATGATTCGTAATTTTTCGTAAAAATTTTATGAATTCAAGGCTTTATTACGTATCTATAAGGTTTTATTAACGTATCTGTTATTCGCATTTGTTGAAATATTAGGAGTTTTAACCTCCTGCGTTGGAATGACGTATCGAGAATATTTGGCCCAAAATTGCAATATTTTCTCAGTTTTAAATATATTGAGATATAACCCAGGCAAAACAAATAACAAATTTATTACTTCTCAATAATTTCTATTCAGTGATATCATACCGATGAGTTCGAAAAGAAAGCGACAAATTTTATTGTATACGGTTCGGTCACTCGTTATGGTCCGCGAACCAATTACTAGCGCAAGAGGTTAAAATCCACGATAATGATAGAATATAGAACATTCTAGAATATGTTAAACGAAACAATTCGTTTGGAATTTGCTAAAAATATTTTGCGATGAACTGGTCGCGTGTGATTCATCATAACAAACATAGTAACATGAATTCCAAAACAAATCTTCGATCGCGATAAATCGGTCAAAGGATATCAAAACAAGCCCATCGTGAACCAGTTAGAAAACGTTGTTTTCCTTGCTACCAATGACACGTTCGATATTCAATATTTATTCCGTGTCTTTGGAAACTTCTCGAAACATTCAACTATAATACAAGGTGTCTCAAATTTGAATGTCAAAACTTTGGGAACGTATAAAAGATCGACAAATTTTAGAAATTTATTCGTTTTTGCTCCATTTTACAGAAAATCACCAAAAAAAAGAACAAAAAAGTTTTCGTTTTCTCTATTCAATAAGTGTATTCGATGCCAATAAGAGCAACTGCAGTGCACTAAACATCACAAAAACAATGTTTAACTAGAATCGGAATAGTCAATGTTCAATGCAATATTTGAATTGCTGTAAAAAATCATTTTGAACAGTATATTCATTAAATAGATGATATTGATAAATAAGATAATATGAATGATCAAATAAGTAATAACATGAAGAAATTTAAATAAATAAGAGTAAAAACAAAAATTTTTGTTTCTTGTTTCGCGATTTTCTACAAAACCGAGCAAAAGCGAGCAAATTTCTAAAGAACTTTTTTTTTCAGTTTATTAGTTCCTCACACACTCCGCTGCCCGAAGTTTTAGCATTTAAATTCGGGATATCTTGTATAATATATGCACAGTTATATGATAACAAGTATACTCTGTATATTAAAGAAAGATAGACTTAGATGCGTGAAATTTTTCCAGAACACAACATGGGAATATTGAAATAAAAATACATAATAACACCATAAATCAAGCATAACATAGATGAATTCATATATATTTTATATAAATAAAAAGTTTATAAATTTTATTTATAAATGAAAAGTTGCCAATTTTTGCATTTTAGATTTTTAATATCTTTCATTTTTAGGAAACTTATAACGTTTGAGTATTGTAATATACACACACATACACACACACACACATAAAATAAAAATAATGGTATTATATAATGAATATAAAATATACATTGTATGTAACAGTAGAGAATGTGAATTAAAGGAGATAGACTCATTCGTAAAGAAGATCTCAAGAATTTCCTACGAATTTGATCAATAAATTTTTCACTCCCAGAATACGTAGGTGCATATATATTTGTAAACGGACTTAACTTTTCTCATAGTGGGCATTTTCGTGCCGAAATAGTGCCATCTTACCATAAAACTTCCCAAATCAAGAACTGCACCGGTCTGCTGTTGTTTTATACAGTTTTATGTGAAAAGTTGCACGCGGTATAGTCGTATGCACAAATACTCGTTTCCTCTTCCTTCTCTTGGAAGGCAAATTGGGAATATTGCCAATTGGCATATGTTTGCTTCATTTTCATTGCACAATTCGCGTCTTAATATCGCGTATGAATTAAACTTGCATGCTTTAAATCTTGGTTCTATCATTGCAATATTCTTTTGAACATTACGAAATTCAAATCTCATTCGAACAATTCTATCGTTCTTTTTTTGTAGAGTAATTTTCTTGGATATTAAATTTTAACCACTGGACGTAATTTAACACAGCCAAAAGTACCTAATAGTGTAAGTATTATAGAGGATTATTTGTTTAAACGACGATATCTTTAATCAGTCTGAAATGTTTTAAAAGTAGTATCTGAGATTATTTTATGATAAGATTATTTTATAATTAATGCGATTTTTCTGAGAATTCAAAAATTCATTTATCACGATAAAAGGGGAACAGAAAATATGATAGAACGTTGACAAATAATTGTAGAAAACAAAGAAAATTACACTGCTAATAATTAATGACGTTGAGAATTATCAACAGATAATTTTTTTTTTTTTTTAATATATACACAAAAAAATCGCATTTTTCATAATGTTAGTGTCAAACAAATTCATACTGTTATTTATGTAAATTCCAATTTATGTAAATGCCAATTAAAATTCGTTTATTGTAAACATTGAAAGTTAAAATAAAAATTTAGAAATTCAATGGATCAAAATTCAAAATTAAGAAATTCAATCAAATTTATAGAATTGAAGAATTACCATTGATTTGGAAATTTTAACTAATTATTTCCGGCTTTTTTTAACTTTGCGATGTTCTGAGAGATTCGATGGTTCAAGATATTCTGAATTCTTCAACTGATTCAAAAGACCTCGTACTCTTGAAAACTTTCTTTTAAGACTACCTTCGAGGATTACCATTGAAAAGTAGTGTGACTGGAAAAGTAGTTGTCTCGACTTTTACGATCACGGTCACATTTCATCCAAATCGAAGTGCTTTAAAATATGTACAATTTTTAGAATTCTTTAATTCTTTGAACTCGATTTGTTTTCAGTGTTGTTCTGTGTCCAGTTGTATTTATTTTAAGGTAAATTAGGTAAAATAATGTAGATACATAAAATTTAATTTTATCAGTTTTTTATTTATTTATTTATTATTATTATAATATAATTTATTTTCTATAATTTTTTAATTTTTATAAGTTTTTGATAATTTTTTCGATAGTTTTTATAAGTTTTTGATAATTTTTTAAACAATTTCTAACATAATGTGCTGATGTGCTATAGTTTATATTGTCACCTCCAAGAGTTAAATAACTTCTCCTAAAAGTAGTATCTTAACATCATCGCAGGTGATATCATGTTCTTATCATATGGCATACATAATTTAATATAATATTTCAACTTTCTATTTGAAGTATGAATAATATTTTCATCTAATTTATTATGTAAATGGAAGATATGAAAATTATGAAGAAATCAAACTTCTTTACATAATAGAACATAATTTTATGTAAACAAACAAAAACGTACGCTCTATTTAATCTCTTATGCATACAGCAATAATTGAATTAATTATAACGATGTTTTAATTTACAAAATAAGCGTAAATTATAAACGCATTTCCGCAGTATTGCGAAAAATCATCTCAAGCTCAACATTTCGAAAGATTGCTGTAGATTTTAATTTTCTCAATCCGGATAAAGGATAATAGAAGCTCCAAATAAATAATTAAAAAGCAAAAATAGCTGCCTTCTATTTAAAATTAAAATAGTTTGAAAGCTTGATTAAAACGAGTGATTAACATAAACAGCTTCCATTCTCGCACGTGAACCATCCTCGTTTCTTTTTAAGCCGATTACATCGTTATACGTATTCAAAGCCTAGATCAAGATCTCGTATCCGTCTCGACAGTTTATTCATTACCACGTTCTTTTTCCAACGTATATAGCACTAAATATAATTAATGGGATATAATATTATCGATACATCATAATAGATACAATAGATGTATTGATACACATATAATAAATACAATATAATAATATACTATCGTTATTAATTTAATAATTTATCACTGTTTTATAATTATTATAATATGACAATTAGTACAAAGATTAAATTTTTTCGAAAAAGATTATTTCACAATTGATATTAAGTTTAATCATATATTTGGATAATAGAATGCTGAATTCAGACAAAGCACTGCTTCTGATTTAACATTAAACGAAACAATTGTAGAGAATAGTTCGCTAAAAATTATCAATTTCCACTCTTACAAATAATATTGTTTAACTTAAATTAGATGATTTGTTACAGAATACAGTTCATAGTAACTTGAGATTATAATTTGTTGCTCTAGAACTCTAAATGTTTTTCTAGGCAAGAAAAGGTTTATTATTAAAATCTCTTTCTCGTAAAACCGCCCATAATACCAGCCAATAAAAGACAAAAATTTATGAAATACATTAATAAAATTAATTATAAAATTATTCTTATATATAATTATTCCTTAAAAATGTATTGTTTTCATTTTTTTTAAATTTCGAATTTGATCTACACGAGTATGATAATCGAATGACTCTGTGTTAACCTGACAAGAAAACGAAAAATAGTGTGATAGGATAATTAATAAGAGACTGCTAATTACAAGAGCAAGATAATTATAATTTGTTAATATAATATATAATTTTAATTGATAATTAAAATTGTCGCAAAAATAAAAGAACAAAATTTTCCTTTTAATAGATACGACTGCCCCAGAAAATGTTAATTTCTGCGAATATTATTTTCAAATGCAAAATAACGACGTGTGATGAAATTAGCATTATCCAGACATTTAGATGTGTGTTCGTGTAGAAAGGCGGGTATTGTGTCGCAGGAAGAAATTGTTGAATGGCAACGTTGAAAGTACTTTGGATCGTTTATGAGGTAGAAGGCAGCCTAGGATAGTTGGTGAAGCGTCCAAGACTTGTAGATCCCAGTATGAAATTCACTTGGAGCGTGGACTTTGCTAATTAGTACCGGCGTCGTTTTTGCAAGCCCGGAAGAACGAGGAAACTCGTTTAATTGGTGCCATTTCATTCCGAAGATAATTGTTCGGATGAATTTCCGTCGAACCGGAGTTTACTCCAGTTGTGTTTTGATCTAACTTTCCTGTCAGTCAAGATTTCGTCGCGTCGTGTCTCCAGGTGCTTCATTATTCCGCAAATATGCTTCGCATTGTTGTCTGTCCTAATGAAAAACTAGGGAAAAAATGAGAATTGCCGGGTTATATAGGTTGAAGGTTGAAGATTGAAGAGAAATAAGCGTCGTTATTGTGTGTTTTCGTTGACCTGTTTCTATCCTTTTCTTTTTATCACTACCTATCCATCATAGAAAACATCATTTCGAGGGTGATGATATAATATTATGTAATAATAGGATTAGTATTTAGAATTTTTTAAGCATATAATTTATATATAAAATAACAATTTTAAAACGAATGTTTATTAAAAAACATTCCATATTTAATATGTAATATATTTATTATATAAATTTAATTTTAAAAATGAAAAATAAATAGGTAAATATCTTCATTTGATTAAAGATTTTATACTATAATTTATACGTAAAAGTATACCATAATCTAAAAATATTACCTCTCGCGAAGGATATTATTTTCCACTTGTTGTGTCTTTATTTTATGAATTGAATGTATCTCTGTAATGAGAATATGTGAGTATCTTTTTGATTAACCTTTTTCTGTAAGCACAAGTTGCTGTTTAAATGGATAATTATTTCCACAAAGGGTTTAGTCATTTTGATTTTATCAAAATATTTCAGTACTTTTAACATAGCTTTCATAAAATCCAGTCAATGCAACACATACGGATAAAAATCTCAGTGTTGAAACACATATCCACCAGCTAACGAGTAATTCAGAGTAATTTATGGACCGTATCCTATTGTAGTTAACTGAAACTTTGGGCATATGTATTATGCCCTGATTGTCAGCATATTTGTTATATGATTTTTCGATGATTCACCAGAAATGATTGAGGAAATTCACATCGTACAATTTCTCTTCGTATTACTATACAGATTCATCAATTTATATATGTTGATATAATTGTTGATATATTTCGTAATAATATATTCGTTATATATACTATGATATTTCAATATGACTGTTGAAATATCATAGTTTACAGTAAGATATAATTATACTGTATTTTACTCGTTTCAAATAACAAATTAAGAGCTGCGTTATTTGTCAAAGAATATTCATTTTGAAAATTTTTATTTTATTTTATTCAATATCACATATAATTGTTCAAATGAAAATTTTAATTTCATAAGTCCTATAAACGCTCTTTCAATAAAGTTCCAATAGTATTGAGTATATTGTATTTGCAAAAGAAACATTCAGTTAATCTGTGAATCAACACTGAAGATAAAATTAGATTAACGTGTATGCTCGGTCACATTTTTATTTTTTCTTTTCATGAATGCTATACGATAATAATTAATGCAAAAGATATGAGAATATAAATAATTTTAAAAAATATCTTATAAATTTTATCTTAAAATTTAATGTATCGAAAATTAAACGAAATTACTGCTATGAAAATTGATAATATTGTATACACAGTATATTAAGTATACAAGCATCGTAAACTAAAATACAGTCCATGATGTGTCGTTATTTATGCATATACAATTGGCTTTTGTATGTAGAGTGAATTGTTTGTAATTTTATCAACATTAATTTACCTGCATTAATTGGAAATTTTTGCATCTATTTTTGTGAATACCGTGAATACCTCTGAATTTGTTAAACAATTTTCACAATAAATCTGTATATAAAACACAGTAATATTCACTTGAAATTATTTATATTATAAAGTCACTCGTACTATAAAACGTTGATATTTTTAAAGCGCACAAAATTTAATAACATGATTAATTTTTTTTAAAATTTCAAAATTTTAATTATAAGAATACAAAAATTATATATATCGTTATAAATCTACATATACATTTTAAAATTAAAATTAAAATTTATATTACTATTTATTATTTAATTTCAAACAATCTAGAAAACGTAATCTCCATAAATATTACATACAGATTCTAGAATCACTTAACACTATTTGCTATTTTTACACTAGTGCCAATAATAGTTACATAATGAATGAATGCATATATATATTTCTTGCTAAGCCTATAATTTTTACTTCTGAACGCACATCCGTTTGAATAAATCTTTATCTCTGTGCCAAACACACACACGCACACACACGCGCGCGCGCGCGCGTTTTTTCACTATATATGTATGTAAATACATATTATTTCAGATTTGTGTCCAAATTTTTTTTAGTAATATTTTTTATATAACATAATCTTTTTTCTAGGGCCTAAATAAATCTATATTTTATTATATTTTAATTTTTTATTGCTATTAATTAATTTAAAAAAAACTGATCATTCTTTCAGAAAAATCTTGGACATTGTTACCAAAAATAATAAGACACATTTAAATTTAGCTTGGAATCATCATTCTAGAGGAATGATAGGCTCTACATAATGATTAAAATGCACGAAGTTATGGCCGGTTTTTTCAATATGTGTGTAGAAAAAAATAGATCTTATATTCTCAAATCCCAATAATTTAATAAGACACTTTCATTTCAAATTGTATACAGGAAGGCTGAAAATATAAAATTGTTTTTATTTATTTCTTCTAGACCAGTAAATACGCCGGGTCTTTTAAATTTTATCAATTTCTTTGAATTTTTAATCCTTTGGAAACATATTAATTTCAACTTAAACTTTCATAAACCTTGAAGAATGAATAATTTAGATATGAAATTATATATACGTTAAAAGATCAGATAGTGTGTGTTTACATCGTTTTATAATTGGAATTAAAAATCATTGTGATTTATATTAAACTTGATATTCTTTTTTACGGCTATTATCTATTTATACCATATTCTTTTATCTAGGATCTGATTTTGTTTTGACAGTTATTTGTCAGTGAATCGCGTAAGTATACAAATTAGTTCGCAACGAAAGGAATGGAAGTTCTCTAGCGGGCGTTTAATTATGTCACGAATAGTTTGTACGACTAATTACTTCCGACAGTGTTCAATCGTTAATTAGTTTATTCAGTATAAGCCAACTGGTCAGGTATTACCTTCGTTTTTATACGCCGACGAACGTAGCCAGCAATGTTCAACGTCCACTTATTCCTCTATCTCTGTACACGTATTTACGCATCCGTTGCGAACGTAAATGGATGTTTGCGCTTCCTCGCGCCGTTTCGCGTCACGCTCAGTTGCTCGGTTTATTGTATACGTACCTTTGCTATCTACCTGCTTAATAACCTTCTACGTTGAAACGCGATACAACAAGAATATGGTTCGAGCAAGCTTCGCGTAGCGTTGAATTTTAATTTGACCATCGTGATCAGCGTGTACTACTCTGTTTCATTTGATCTATTTCATGTTCTAAATAATTAGCTATTAAAAATCACGAAATATTACGCGACCGTGATATTTGTTTCAGTGCATATGAATCATATGTGTTTTTTTTTTTTTATTGTCAATAAAATTAATATGATTCAGATAAATACTTCCAAACTTCTGTGTAACAGAGTAACGTGAGAGAGAATTGGATAAATCAGAACCAATGTATTAGTAGTTATTGTAAAATTTCATATTTTAAATGTGATTATTAAGAAATTGAAAGAAACATATAACAAAAATAATTAATCTGAATTTTTTTCTATTTTATTACGCTGTTAAAGGACTGATAAGAATGTATATTGAAGTATAACTATGTATTATTTGTTTTGGTACACATTGTTTTATACAGTGAATAAGCAATTTATAACTATTAGTTATTTATAGACTGGAATTTTCTTATAAAAGTTCCTCAAAAAAATTTCAAAATCCATTCAATAATCAAGATTAACATAACGTGCTCATAATTATTATTATTTTTAATTTATCTTTGATATATCTTAATATATCTTAACTTACTTGATATTATTTGATATATCTTAACTTTGATATTAATATTATTATATTACTTAATATGTCTTAACTTTGATATATCTTGATATATCTTAACTTATCTATTAATAAAACTCTGACCTTATGTCAACATAACTTAATAGGTCTTAACTTTGATATATCTTGATATATCTTAACTTATCTATTAATAAAACTCTGACCTTATGTCAACATAATGATAAAAATTAATGGTCAAGTTGTAGAAAAGTTATTTCCTTCCTGAACATGATACTTACCATATATATGTAACTGAGGGCCTAATTTCGCAAAAAAAAAAAAAAAAAAAAAACTATCAATACAAGCACATTGAGTTCTGTTCATATGAGTACATCTATAATACCCATACTCGCTATACGAGCTATTCTTTTTTTTTATTTTTGTACCATACCTTACCAATTTACCATACAAATGACATCTGCGAGAACTTCATTCACAATTACACATGCTTTTTTTTTTTTAATTTATGATTAACGTCGCATCTACCTTCTGGTCATTAGCGACGGCTAGGTACTGTTTCCTTCTTTTTAAGACGATTATATCTTATAGTAGATGTTAGTTTCCTTTAGATAATTCAAGACATTTCCTATGTGTTTCTGCGACGTCAGGGCTGCCAATGAAGTTATTTTGCATTTTTGCCTTTGAGCATGGTACTTGCTGCATTCAAATAGAAGATGATTGGTTGATAAAATTCAGTTGCATTGGCTACACATTGGGGATTCTGTTTTTTTAAATAGATACTCATGTGTGAGTTTGCACTGTTCTAAGCCTTGTCATAACTATTCTGTCTTTTTTTTTCTTCATGTTGTTGGTAGGCATTGTTTGATAGAAATCTTGGGTTATATTATGAGTTTTTGTTTTTTTGGAGGTGTTCCATATTTTGTTCCATGATTGTTTTTCGGCATGGTGTAATGTTACAACAAGGTCTTAATAAGGAATTCGTCTTTGGTGATTCATACGTGATAAAACAGAAAATGACATTTTTCACTGAATTTATTCAGAAAATAACTATCTTACGCAAGTCATTTCATAATGACCGGATTGAAGAGACTAATCTAAATCCAAATCAATACATTGATGATGTTCATTGTTAATTGAACATTTCTTGTTATGCAGTTTAGTCAAGCTGGTCCAATTTTCGTATAAAGAAATTAACAAACAAACAAACGATAAGAATTAGGTTTGAGCTGGTCTATTAAACAGCTGGCAACCAGTACGAACACATATGCTGCTATTGTAGCAATTACAATTATAGGCAGAATTCATTGCAATGGTAACAATTTTTTGCAAATATCTCGGAAACTATGGCTAACCGTTGATTACACGCAAAGGAGAAAATTATTTAAAATATCGATATCTGCAATATATCTAAAAATCATCGAAATTGGAGAGGAAATAGTTTTTTCACGACTTTGCCGAATTAGCCTTTAACCTCTTGCGCTGGTAACTGGTTCGCGGACCATAACGAGTGACCGAACCGTATACAATAATTCGTCGCTTTCTTTTTCTTTTGAACTCGTCGGCATGATATCACTGAAATCACATAGAAATTATTAAGAACTAATAAACTTATCATTTGTTTTGCCTTGGGTCACATTTAAATATACTTAAAACTGAGAAAAATATTGCAATTGGGACAAAAAATTCTCGACGTGCGTCATTTCAGCGCAAGAGAGGTTAAATAATTCAAATAAAACTTCACCTTGAAAATTTATCTGAACGACTAATGAAAACCATTTGAACGAGCCATTATCTATTCGAATTAGCTATTCAATCAACTTCACCTTGAAAATTTACTTCAATAACTAATGAAAACCGTTTGAACGATCGAACGAATGATTATATTATCTATCCAAATCAGCTATTCAATCAGCTTAAACTCTCCACCTATTCTGTCCAATTCTCAGTCAAGTTCATCTCTTGGAATGTCCTCGACCAATGCCACTCGAGTCCCTCTTGCGTGGATCATCGAAGAGGAAGCCAATCCTCAGTTCCCGTGAGACGAAATACTCACGTAGACGGAACCGTTTCTGTCCTCGCTGCTAGCGTTCGGGTAAACGATTACGTGATCCTCCTGTGTTACTGTGATGCGCACCTTATATACTGTCGGAGCATGTGCACACGTACATACCACTGCTGCCCGTAGACGAAAAGCAGCCACAGATTATGGGGAACTCGTATTATTTTCCTGTCGAGAACAGGTTTACTAGCCGTTGACGCAGTAGTGTGTTCGGCTTACCTTGACTGGCAGTGGCAGCGCACAATATGCGGCCATTAGATATGCCGGCCACGTTACGGCACTACCGCCTTCGAGTAATTTAAATGAAAAAAGGGGGTACACCCCCCGATCGCTTGCCTAGCCGGTATGCTTTTTCCCCGTTGATGATCGCCGCATCCGTTTACCAGGCCTGTCCCTTGGCTCAGCTCTAACGCATTCGCCCTGCCACACCGAGTCTTTCCAGGAGGGTCAATTTAGCGCACAATCATCAGCCACGTTATCAACGATTGAGCTTATGATCATGGGAACTCCCGGGACAGTTGCACTCGCCCCAACTCGATGACGGCGATAAGATATAGTCGTATCTTTCAGATAACTGTCACCTACGTAGGTGTTCGTTTAACCTCTTGCGCTGGAATGACGTGCCACGCACGTCGAGAACTTTGTGTCCCCAAAATTTTCTCAGTTTTAAGTATATCTAAGTAAGACGAAATAGGCAAAACAAATAATAAATTTACCACCTCTCAGTAATTTCTATCCAGTGATATCATATCCGACGAGTTCAAAAGGAAAGCGACGATTATTGTATACGATTTGGTTACTCGTTATGGTCCGCAATCAGTTGCCAGCGCAAGTGATTAAAGTTCTATGCCACAAAGTGGCATAGAACGCGGTCAGAAAGTAAAATGAGAATCAGAAATCACAAGATACTGGGTCTTGAAGGCGTTTTATTTGAAAGACAGGTTAATAGTGAGCGCTTAAGAGTAGTCGTGATAATCTGTAACGCGTATTCCATCAGTCAAATTCAACGCAGTTTTAGTGTTATCGATTTTTATCTCATCTTTCATTTTACTTGTATCACAAATTACAACTCACTTTGTACATGTTCTGCTGTCTTGTGTTGTTGCAAGAGCGGATGCTAGGGACGACGTTCGAGGGAAGTTGTTCGAAGTGTGGATCTTTGTTATCAATGATTATATAAAATTGAATTGCATAAAGTGGATGCTTTGTTGAACAATAAAATCATTAAGTGTCTCAATTACTTTGCAGAGTTATCTTTGAACGATGGTTGGATTACTGTTTAACTCGATGAAAGACAATAACTGTAAAAACGTGTAAAATGTTCTTTATACTTTGAATAGTCTATGACAGCAAAATGGTACAATATAATGCTTTATTAAAATACTCAGATTTACACAAAATCTGGTGGCTGAAATAAATTATAATATAAAAGATTCTCAGTTATCGATATCATCTTTCATAGTTGTATTATTTTTTTATCTTCTGAACTCTGTTTTTGTTTCAAAATTTCGGAAGTTCACAGTATTAGGTTTAATCCAAACCACTCTTGTTAAAGAATGCATTGCGTAAAAATTAGAATGTTTATTTCTTCGCGGTAAAGTAAAGTGTAATATATATTATATTATACTTTTCAGCTTTCTATAAACAATAAGTATATAGAAACGTTTAAAATATTTATAATAGTTACAAATTAGCTGTATAAGCTAATTGTATTAGAGAAATTAGATAATTTGTATTAGATATCTTGAGTTTCTTTTGTTTTATACAAAACGAAAAAAATTCAAGATAAAAAAAAGTTAGCGTTTTAAAGAATAGTATATATATGCGTTGTTGTAAATAACTTTTTCATTGTTTTAGTATCTCTTTTCTAGTTCTGAGGTGGATACCACGTGTTATCATACATTCTGTATAACAATCCTGTTTGGTGATGTTTCTTGATAAAGATGTTTTTTTATGTGAACAATCTAGAATTGATATTGTTAATCTGGTTAGAACACATAATAAATTTATAACTGATTACGTATCGTCTGCATTAATATCAGTTTTACTATAATTAAAATAAAATAGTTATTGTTTTAATTGTGTCCTGAATCCATGCGATTTCTGAAATGCTTGTAACATTTGTGTCATAAGTTCTGCCTCGGATCAAAGTAACTCTTGTATGAAATCCTAAAGAGGTCGAAAGTTGCCAAAGTTGACTCGATACGCAGTATCGTTGGAGCAAATTAATCGAAGTCGATCGGCTGAAATGTTTCTGACACTTCGACAGGATTGGTTGAAACGAGGTTTCTGCTTACTATCGTGCAACCTGAGAAGTTATAATTCTCGACCAAAATTGCTCAAAACACATCCTATTTTACCTACGTATTCCATCATGCGAACATTTCATTTCTTCGATCAAATATGTACATATAAAAGAGAAATCAAGCAATAGATATTGAGCGAGTATTTTAAAGTGTTCAATTAATTTTAAATGAGTTCGATAGGGTTTTTTTTTAACTACTTTTAAAATAAACTCTCTCTCTCGATAGATAAATTTTTATTTGTTATTTTAGTTAATAGAATTCTCAATAATTTTGTCTTGACAGATTTTTTTTCAATAACTGAATTAATAGGAAGATATAACAATTTGAATACATACATTCAGAATTAATTAAGCGATTTCAATATCATGTCATTTAATTATTTACTAATTTAACATATCTAAATTGAACTGATATTACATTTCTATTCTCAATTTTTCAATTTATATCCAAAAATCTATTTAGCTTTTAATCAATCAAACAGATAAATAAAATGTTTAAATATTAAGTATTTCAAGTATTAATATTTAAATATTATTTAAGTATTAAATATTTAAATTACATTTAACTTACATTACATTCAATTACATATTTTAAATTATATTTAATTACGTTGAAACATTTTATTTTTTTTTTTTTAGTATTAATGTTTCGAAATGAATCACGTTTCTGTGTGATATATCTTTGTCATTTTTTTAGTTTATGTTAATTTCATAAACACTATAATTATAAAGCAAATATACAATAATAGAAATATCGACGTTTAAGTATTAAATGTTCTCTACTGTTCTTTTAATTGACATCGATATTCAAAGTAGTAAAAATTGTTTAATTCTTTATTTGATTTAATTTTATTAATTTTATTATCAAAAAAAATTACTACTACTACTATATTACTATAAAGTACAAAATAAGATTAAATAACTTGAATTTTTGTAACATAATATAAATTAATATAATACAATCACCCGTGATAATAAGAGTTAAAACAATAAGAATTAAAAAATTAAAAATCAGTGTGTGACTTTTTACGAATAATAAGCGAAAAGGACAAATTAACTATTCTATTATATTTCGATGCACGTAGAACGAAATTCATTTTATTTTATAGAGGAAAAAAGACGCATGTCTGAAATAAAGGAAACAATAGGTTTGACACACTGCCTGGGACTTATAATTCCGTAAACTATACGAAGACAATATTCTGTACTTAACAGAACATGAGATACTTATGTACATCTGCAAGGTGTTTCATGCACCGTGTTCTGTGCTCCGTGTCCCAGATAACTTGCGATGTATCACTAGAAAAGACGTGTTAGGATTGAACTTTTGCTCCATCTTTGAACTATGTACTTACGTGCAACTTACATTTAAGTCGAGACAATCGTATCGGCGTTGCAACCTTTCGAAAATCAATAGATACGTATATATCAGCGATAAAAAGATACATGTACATCGAGTCCTTGGAATATATGATTCGAAAGTTACAATTATTAAGTTCATAACTTGAATAGTTGGGTATAACAATGATGTTATAATTTTGTCACTCTTTAATATCATAAATATTCATTTTAATATTTAACTTTGCGTTTTCCTCTTGCGACAAATAAGTATAATAGAAATAAATCACAGAGCTTTTAGAAAATTGTATACTAATTATATACTGTAACAAATAAGTATAATAGAAATAAATCACAGAGCTACTAATTGTATACTGCGACAAATAAGTATAATAGAAATAAATCACAGAGCTTTTAGAAAATTGTATACTAATTGTATATTGTAAATTGTATACTGTGTTTTGTAGTCGATGAAATGAGCAAATTTACAAAACGTAGAGTTAGACAAATCACTTTACTCTGGTTGTTTTTAATCGCTTTGTTATAAACGTACAAACAATGGAAAAATAAAAAAAAAACAGCTCAAACCCTTATCCGGTTTGTAAAAAAAAATTTAGCAACTCAGAAAAATTGACAAGTAATTAAAAAATATATATTCAATAGGTATTATGTAATAAATTATAATTTTACATGTATAACATGTAAGTCATTCGATTATTCTCTATTATTCTGAACAGAATTAATTCGAATAATCGAGATTCTCCTCTATTACGAATTTTCCTACTTTTGTTTTATTGTAACATATAAAACAGCAGAGTCAATTGTTAACTATAAAAAAAAAATAAAAACCAGATTGGTATAAATTTTGTTATAAATTATATATAAATTATAGTCCATTATTATATACATATAATTATATATATAATATTAGTCCAAACCTAATTTTTATCTTCTGTTTATATTTTATGGTTGCTTGTATTTTGATAAATAAATCTCTTAACAATTTTACTCAGAGTTGTTCAGTTTCTTTTCTGAAAGGAAAGCTAACATTTATTGAGAATTAAACAATTAGAGCATTCAAATTCAGTCGATGTAAAAAATAAATCGCATTTTTCTTTAAAAAAAATCTCTAAAAAGAAACTCTTCAGAGTTAAACAATTGAAGTGACAAATTGTTGGATACGCGTTTATTAAATTATCAAAAGATTTGTACGATCTCTTTTTTTTAAATCATTATATCAAATTTCTAATTTAGTGAATCGTTTTTTAAATGATTTAAAGTGTAACCGAAAATGGAATATATCGATTGAAATTCGATATAAAAATATATGAAAAATTCTCTATATGTTGTAATAAGGTATAGAGTTTAACATTCTAGCTACATATGTATATTCGTTCGTGTCGTCAATTCAACGCTATAAAAACGTGTTTGGGAAATTCAACGTAACTTTGCATTACATAAAAACGTGATGGGCGCTATCAGCCACAACATTAACATATGCATATGTATATTATTATTCGAAGAGCGCACTTTCGCGATTACACAATTTCATAATGCATTTCTCAAAGTAGCGCTATTGATTTATAGAAACAAGAAGTAAATTAGTGTTTTTCGCGGTAGATACATTGAGGAACACAAAACACCATACGATGTAATAATTCAATATCCTAATGTCCGCGTATTATGCACACGGGAAACATATAAATTTTTAAACGAAGGCGAAAATTAAGTTTTAATCTATGAAATTCGCTATCAAGGGAACCCGCGTACTTCCATTTACCTGTAATTAAATTGAAATCATATTATCAACTTTTGTCAACTGACGTGTATAAACATTTTTAGTGTAATTAGAATTCTGCTGCTTGTGCGGAATATTTATTTATTTATTTTATTTTTTTTTTTTGGTTGTCATGACAGTGACAATAACATTTTCATTTCGAATATTAAATATTAAACTCAATTTATAACATATCCAGTTGCCAGGTGATTATAAAACATACTTTTTTTTTTATTTTTCGCACGCTTATAATTTTCTGATACAAGCAAATAGTAATTTTAGCATATTTTTGCAGCAGCGTTTTAAGTGTGCTATCGATGAATTTATTTATTCCGAATAATCTTCATCTTCTTTATTTTCTATCAATATAGAAACGAAACTAAATAATAATTTGCTTATCATCAGTATCATTAAAGCGCCGTTAGTGAATTGCAAAGGTCAAAATATGCGAATGTCGTTGTGAAATCATAATTAACATTAGAACTATCAAAATGGTCAAAGTGAACAGTTTATAATTTTTGTTAGAAGTTTAGAACAGATTTAGAACGTTGTATTTTTAGATGTTTAAATGATTTTTCATAAAATATACAAATAAGAATTTGTGTATTTTGTGAAATTTTCCTATTTTTTTACTTTAACATTTCTGATGGAAATTTTATGATTGTCACTGGTTTTAAGAAACCTTGATTTAAAAAAACTTTGTATGAAAATTTCAACGATTATAGACAAACATTAGTACATTTTTATTAAATATAATAAAATCTGATCTTACATAACTCACTTTACATCATCGTTGATGTAATGACTATATTTTCATGGCATTATAACATTGATTAAAACTTATTGAATAAACACGAAAGGTTTTAAATAAAGGAGAGAAAAATGTTTCGATTGGTGAGAAAATTTGATAGTCGATTTAACATCACTTTGAACAATACAGACGGGTAATCGTGTTTCACATTAAAATTATTAACTACCTGTTAATTATAATGAATCAGCGAAAATAATCATATATTGCAGACATGATTTTATTACGATTTATTACGAATGAAGCACATAACGTAATTGCATTTCGAGTACTCGTTGATGAAAAATTTGATTGCGTCCGCGTATGACGTAATTTTATTTTATCAGCTTCAAATTTCATGGCTACATACATCTGTGCAGATATATGAAAAGAAAATAAAGAACTTGTAACACTTAAAAGAGATATTACAAAGCCGAGATATTGCGTATAATCTGTACTAAGTTCTTTTAAAAAAAATACAAGACATTACATACATTTTCATTGAAACATATTTTACATATATTGATTATTTCTCGATTTCAATCTGGTTAAGAAAAGAAAGAAAAATGATTCCCCTCGTGGCGAAGAATAGAATAAAAAACAAAAGACTAGACATAATAGAAACACTTACTACAAACAAATTATACATTATTTCGATTCTCTACAATAATACTTTTAACACAGTAATATTGAGTAATAACTAAACTTTGTTAACATACTCAAAATTTTCTTATTTTAATGCTGTTTTCAATATTTCTCGTAAACAACGTTATAGTGTGTCATATATATAACCTCTTGCGCTGGAATAACGTGCTACGCACGTCGAGAATTTTTTTGTCCCAAATTGCAATATTTTCTCAGTTTTTAAGCATATTTAAGTATAACCCAGACAAAACAAAATAATGTTAAGAAAAGAAAGAAAAATGATTCCCCTCGTGGCGAAGAATAGAATAAAAAACAAAAGACTAGACATAATAGAAACACTTACTACAAACAAATTATACATTATTTCGATTCTCTACAATAATACCTTTAACACAGTAATATTGAGTAATAACTAAACTTTGTTAACATACTCAAAATTTCCTTATTTTAATAATAAATTTATTAGTTATCAATAATTTCTATCCAGTGATATCGTACCGACGAGTTCAAAAGAAAAAGAAAGCGACGAATTATTGTATAACGGTTCGGTCACTCGTTAAGGTCCGCGAACCAGTTGCCAGCGCAGGGGGTTAAATATTTGTGAAAATAAGAGTATTACATATTGTATAGAAAATGAAAAAGGAAGGAGGTGGGCAGTTGAAAACAAGCGAGGGAAGTATGTACCTTTAAAACATTCTGCTTCTTCTAACAAGAGCTTAATAAGGCGTGAAAAGTTTTCAGCGTAATGTAATTTCATGAAACTTTTCACGTAAAACTTCTCATATTAACGCTTCGATTCGCGCCAGACGAGACAGGCAAACACCTTTGCGAAAACGATTGGTTAAACAGAGCTGTAAAAGAGACCTTGCTGGTGAAAACATCCCGATTAATTCTTATCGGCCATTACAAAATATGCAACTATAATATAAGCTTGAAGATATCGCGAAACAAGACAAGAATTTTAATTAAACAAGATGCGAAATGTTTAACAACGCAGATTGTGTAACAGAATATAATATTATTTGAATTAAGAATTGTAGAAGAATTATAAGAATAAGAATTATATTACTGTTTGAATGAAGGAAAAACTTACAATTAGTGTACATATTAAATAAATTACAACTAGATAGGTACAAGGTTTACAGCTTGCCTAAACAATTTATGCAAAGTAAAATGTCCATTAAAATATATAATAAAAATTGCATAATGCATCTCTTAGATATAGAAGAAAGTAAGTATGTACTCTTTTGTTGCAACAAATAATTATATATATAATTTAATGATAGTAGATATATTTTTTCAATGACAATTCAGGTAATTTGAAAATATTAATTTTATCCAGATTTATTTAATAGATGTTCAAAAATCTAAAAAAAATACTCGTATAAAAAAAATAAGATTCTTAGGTGGTCAAAATATAATCCGTCTAAATTTCGTGTTTTATCCGTAATAAGCATGATATTTGATGTTTGTGGCAAATAATGAATGTTATTTAAACTTTAATTAATAAATTATAACTAATTTATGAACTATAACTTATAATTATAACTTATAGCTATAAATTATATTATAAGTTATAAGTGTTGTATAGTTCGATATTTTTGAAATTGTCACTATTTTATAATTCTCAGAATGTGATGTCATAACATTTATCGAATGTTAGATATCATGAAAACAATAATTCTTATTGAATATAGTGGTAAACGCCAAGTTAGTACATGTCAAACTTATTTGAATATTTTATTGTCTTGTGTCACTTTAATACGGAATTAATATGAATGGAAATAAAAAAAAAATGTATAATATGCGACTGAATTATCAGTTTATTAAAGATGATGCAACTAAAAAGAGATAAATTTATTAGGAAAATAAAAAACTGAAATGGAATGAAAAATTCTTAATCTATAAATTATTCAATAGTGAAATCATAATATTTTTTTTACAATTTCACATAAAATAATATAATATAATAATTTTTGGATTCAAAGGATTATTCTTTAAAATAATCGTAGTTTAAATTGTTTTTGTGATATAATAAATACACTATCATGTCTGTAATTATGTAAAAATGTAGTTCACTTTTGTGATTAATTTTTCAGAGAACTTTTCTTCATTTATATTGCTTTATATTAATATAGCAATTGTTATTATTAACAGAATTAGATATATTTGGAATTAAAATTTATTAAAACTATCATTCATATCTATACGTTTCTTTTTTTTTATTTTATGTTCATAATTTCAAAAATATATTTTTCTTTCTTTAATTAAAAGTGAAGAACTTGTACTATTGAAAATGCTCAGAAGTTCAAAATAAAAAAAAAAATATATTGACAATATTGAATAAATTTTAAGACTAGAATTTAATATCAATATTATCAGGTTAAAACGTAAACGAATAACGACAAAGTTTGAAAAATCGATATCCAGCGAAGCCAGCCAAACTTAATTAACCAGTCGAATTTAATTAATCACTAAAATTTACAAAGAAGAAAGAAAGTGAGAAAGTAAATTAACAGATGGAAACGCGGCAGTTTCTAATACAGAGAAAACATAGCGGCGTAGCCAGTGGTTCGATGAACAAAACGCGCAATCGCCATTTCGATTTTACGCTACGTACAAAGAATTATAGAAGCGTTCGTTCGGTCAGTCGACAGACAATCCGATTACCGGCGAGTTGCGAAGCCATAAACTTCGACCCCTGCGGCCGCTAACTATCGAGTAATTATGAATAGTCGAGTGCATATCGCACGCGGAAATCGGAATTAAATTGGTTAGTTGGAAATTCATTTGGAAGCAATCATAAGTCCGGATCCCTCTATTACCTATCTCTTTTCTGGCTCGTCGTTTCTTCTTTGGGGTTTTCACGGGATTCGATTTGTTCCGATCGTACATATCCCGTATCACGTCGTCGCGTCGCTTTGATAACCATCGATGCAATTCTGCGCGCACGCGGAATGCGAGAGAAGGAGGAACCCACTTCGGATCAATTTAAAATGATGTATCATTATTCGAGCCCAAAGAAATATATCCCTTGACGAGCGAGCGTGTCTCGTTCGAGGAGCAACTAGAGACGATCATGCTCTACACGTTGTTTAGTAACGGTATACAATTAGCAGTTCTGCAGTTCTGTGTATCGTGCGGTTAATCGACGGAGACGCGAATTAAGTCAGAGGAAACGTTTTCTGATTGACGTTGACTCATCGTCTTCGATTTTATCCGAACGTCGTACATACCTGTGCAATTTGTTCTATCCTCTCTAATTTATTTCCCTTCCTTGTTTTGCGAACATTCTACCGTTATTCGGAGAATTACGGCTACGGGATGTGTTGTATTTTTCTTTCAGTTTCTATTGATAAACTATGACTATTACGGATTTAATACGGATTTTGGTGTTTCGATAGAAATTACATGTAGATTATGACATATGTATATATGTGTTAACATTCGTAATTCATTGCTAAATGATAAAAAATTAGAGAATATTTCATGATCCAATAATAAATTGATATAAACTTAATAATTGAAATTTCTATTAATTTCCTTTCGTACTCGATATCATTTATATTTATTTATACTACATCAAATATTATATGTTATGCCAACTATTTATATTATATCAATGAATGAGAACGGAATTATGTAATTGTTAATACTTGTTTATGTTAATCTTCCATCATAATGTGTTGAGGCGAATGTTTATAAATTCACAAAAAGCTGAAAGCAAAATATTATGTATTATGTATTATGTTATCTGCCATAAATATTTGAATAATTTAGTAGATATGTAATAATAGTATATGAACTGTACCTATATAAAAGTAATAAAATTAAATTTAAATTAAATCTAACAAAATATATATTTGTTAAAACAATCAATAAATATTCGAAATAATGTTGATAATTCATGTTAATGATAAAGATAGACAGCCTTTCAAACAATAATAAAATAGTTTCATAAACTGCGAACGTTATTGTTAATGCATATTATCAATTTTATGGTGTCATAAAATAGTTTCATAAACTTCGAACGTTATTGTTAATGCATATTATCAATTTTATGGTGTCATAAAATATATATATATATATATATATATATATATATATATATATATATATATATATATAGCTATAACGATAATAAGGAAATATATATAAATAGCTATAACGATTAATAAGGAAAATCATTATTCTCTTTTTATAATTTTGTATTACTAAATTAAGTTAACTTACGATTAAATTAAATGAAAAAAAAATTTTATTCATACAAATAAAAATTGTCTTCATATGAAAACAAGAGAAATGTGACAGAATAGCAATAAATTCTATTAATGTTAACTTTCAATAGGAAGTAATTTCCAAACATAAAGTCTTATTATTTATTATTAAATAGAATTATCCTATTTCTTACCGATTAATGCAAATGTTCTTCAAATTCTATTTTTATAAATTGCTATAGTATCATGGTATGGCTCTCAGAATTCAAGTACATAATCACTCTTTATCCTTGTTATTTATTGAATGTGCAATTGTTGATATTTAATGTTGATAAAATTTCGATTTTTATTCTTTCTTGTCATAAAACATATCGTCAAAGTAATCCTCAAACGTATGCAATATACAGACTGTTGCAAACGGAAAGTTTAAAATTTTATGAATTAAGATAAAAAATACTCAATCAGCATAAATCTTGAAACGAAGCAAGCGTTTGTTTGTGTTTTTAATGCACGGAACGACGGATACAAATTACCATTACCTCTTACAAAACGATTTACGCGAAATCTCAGATGTGCCGAATCAAAAGATATTACTTGAGGCACCACTACATTTTCCAATTAAGGCAACATCTAAATCGAATCTCTGGTGAGAAATAAATAGGGCAAGAAAGTCCAAGAGAATGGCCTTTCCGATCACCTAATTCAAATGTTCTGTAGTTCTTTTTGCAACAGCAATTAAAGAGTTCTACTTTGCTAAATAACGTGATAGGCTTAAAACATAGTAAATAAGAAATATCTTTAACTCAGATGGTGTACTTAAAAAGCTAATGTCGAAATGAGAAAAAGACATGCAGTAATGGAATCAAGCATGTACTATTATAATTGTAATCGATACTACATAAACAATGTCCAAACTCTTTATAAGAGTTTCTCTTAATTTCTTTCTTGTGAAAAGCAAAATATATTAAAATAATCAGACTCTTGTTAATATATATCTGATTGTAAGTACAGTTAGTCCACATGAATAAATGTATGTAATAAATGGACCTATTGTACATGAAAAATGAGAAATTATTAAATTAACCTAATTACTAAAAATGACATAATAATATTATGTTTTAGTTGTACTTTATATATATATATTTATTTATTTATTTATTTATTTATTTATTTATTACATTATATTTTATTATATATAATGTAATATTATTACAATTACACTTGTTAACTTAACTGTAATTTAACTTAACTAAAGAAATAGTTGATTTACAATCTGTACTCTTCTTGTCCACAATATTTCCTGCCTTTAGAAAGAATATTCTTTCAGAGAGTACCGATATGCCATGATACATAAATAACTGTGAATCCTCTGCAAAAGTCTGATTTCGAAAACTTGGGTAATTACTTTTGAAAATTTCGAATCTTATAAACATCAAACTACTTATGAGTATGTTTTCTAAACCTATATAGAATTCAAAATCTATGAAATGATATTTATTTATCGAATTTGACTGAAAACGTATTGGACTTGATCCCATCCTTAATTGTATAATACGTACATCTTTTACAAATGTGCAATCAAATTATTGCAGTTTTCATTAGAAATTTACAAAAAAGAAAAATTGAAAAATCACCATTGGAATTGGAAAGAAACATATTGTACATTTTCTACACATATGAAAATAAATTTATTATTATTTGATGAAATTATTAGTTTAGATTGAGTTAAGTTGGATTATGTTAGATTAGATTAAATATATACAGATATTTTTTTTTGCAAACTCTCAAAGATCGACATTTTGTAATATCGTGTACAAAAAAAAAAAAACTAGCTAGAAACTAAGTATTACTTACATCTTCTTAATGAGATATTTCTGATATGTTCTTGCGGTCGGAAAATTACGATTGAACAAGTCGATTAAACGTGGATCACGCTTCGGATTAAATCGATGTGTCGGTCGTTTAACAGGTTATGCGGATCGGTTTAGCTTATAGAAGCGCGTAATCGCGTATCAGGTTCGCGGTGAATTTTTAAAATTCAATTCACGTACGTTTCGTTCGGGATGGAATACGATACGCACAGGAATCTCTATTACGCGGGCAGCTAATATTAATACTTATTATCGAATCGATACGCTCGAATCCATTTTATTCTTCTTTTCTATTCTTTCTTATTATTTTTCTATTCTTTCTCTTGGTTCGTTAATTGATTTTTTCTTCTACGATTGCAATTTAGCAATCTATTCTATTATTTTACCCCCTTCAAATGTAATATGTATACATTTTTGAATTAGGATTCCAGAATTGATATCCGCTTGTCTTGATATCGATGATTCTCAGTGTTTCTTGCTTCCTTTTTTATTCCTGTACGACAAGTATGTGATAGCGAATTGAATATCGTAAATCAATAATATTTTCAATAATATTTTGAAAATTTCATAAATACATACACCGATATCAAATGAAATTTACATCTCTTTGTCACCTTGCCAGACAAATCATACCAAAGTACATCAACATCCTAGTAACACCATTCGCAAATTCTCTTATCGATTTCATTTAACTTTTGTTATCGTCACCTGTCTCGTCCTTTCTAATCGTTTGTTTAATTACGACTCAGCAATCTCCAAAGAACCGTAGGCACACTTCTAACAACGTATCTCTGTTCGAGCATGAAGAAGTTCATTGTACCGTTTCCTGGTGTATTACGACACGGTTGGCCGTGCAAGCCTCGTAGAACGTGTCGGCGTACACCAGAGTCGGTCGCATTCCAAGATGAGAGTTGGCAGAGGCAAAGAAGTGGAACGACTTCCAATTATCGACAGGCGTCTGGCGGAAGTGTGCACGTTGAAGGACTTCGTCGCGGATCGAGGCGAATCATCGTCGATGAACTCGTTTCTTCCTGATACATACATGCCGCGCAATTTCCATCGGCCCGGATGGATACCTGTATATGTTTTATACGTGCTCCTGCTCACAAGTATTATTGATTTCTATTAACAATATATTGTACACGAACGTTACTGGATCATATACGAATTAATCGATCAAATGAAATATAGTAGAATCCTCCTTATGTGAACTCTTATTTTTCAAACGTTTTAATATTCGTATGTTATCGGAACAGAATAGTAACTAAAATATGATTTGCTATTAGCAGACGTTCTATTTGGAATTAAAATGTATTGAAATATTCGAAAAATGGAGATTCTATTGTGTTTACCATTTTTTTTTTATGAAATTGACAGATATATATTGTGTGAAACATAAAACTTTTTCAATCATAATTACTTATGATTTCGACTAACATCGAAATTAAATACACAGTTTTAGAATCAATTCGAAAGAATCTCCTCTATTTTATTTATAACTTCAGAATCTTAAAAGGGTCAAAATTGTTTTATAACATTCGACATATTTTATACTTATTCACATGATAAATTTTCGCGTACTACAGAAATATTTCTAATTGAGGATAAATTGGTTCAGAGGCTCTAGAATAAATTGCGATAATCTCAGTTCGAAAAAAATCTCCTCTATTTTATTTATAACTTCAGAACCTTAAAAGGGTCAAAATTTTTTTTATAATATTTAACATATTTTATATTTATTCATATGATAAATTTTCTCGTACTACTGAAATATTTTGCAACATTTCTAATTGAGGATAAATTGATTCAGAGGCTCTAGAATAAATTGCGATAATCTCAGTTCGAAAAAAATCTCCTCTATTTTATTTATAACTTCAGAACCTTAAAAGGGTCAAAATTTTTTTTATAATATTTAACATATTTTATATTTATTCATATGATAAATTTTCTCGTACTACTGAAATATTTTGCAACATTTCTAATTGAGGATAAATTGATTCAGAGGCTCTAGAATAAATTGCGATAATCTCAGTTCGAAAAAAATCTCCTCTATTTTATTTATAACTTCAGAACCTTAAAAGGGTCAAAATTTTTTTTATAATATTTAACATATTTTATATTTATTCATATGATAAATTTTCTCGTACTATAGTAATATTTTGCAACATTTCTAATGGAGGATAAATTGGTTCAGAGGCTTTTTACTTACTTATAAGTTGTTGTCTATGTACTATACATTTCCTTTACGCATGGATGCTCACGCATATGTGTTTCTTGCGTTTCCTTGGAACTTGGCATTGATAACGAGCGTAACAAGCACGAGAGATGTCCTCTCACGGTCAATCGTATATCCTTTCGAATGATATAGTAGCTTGTATGCACTTCCTACTCTGCATCGCATTAATAACACGCATAAATGAAAATGAATTTCATTATGATAATCTTTCTTTATTATTCACGTTGCGGTGAGAGATGCAATATGTATGAAGCCTTTGCATGCGCGATACGTAACAGTCCATACGTTTAACGATCATCACGACGATCGTACGAAACTAAACTGTTTAAACCTGCAGAGTTTCTATCATTTCCGAATAATTGCTTTTTACAGTTCGTGTCAGATTTTTCTCTCTTTGCTTGGTTTTCTTAATCAGATTTTATTTAGAAATTGTAGAAGATAACTTAAAAAGATATGTACACTTAGTATAATTAATTAGTATAGTTTAATATTAATTTACAGTATAGTTTAATATTAATTTACACGTTAAATTCTCTATTCTATTCTCTTTTGTAGTAAAAATACAAAAAAAAAGAGATAAAGGTAACTTGATATGAAATTCAAATCTCTTTCTTTAATTTGTTATTTATCGAAATTTTAATTTTGTTGTATTATGTTTATGGAACTATACGCGCTTATTAAATACTTATATTAGTACATTTTAAAACGTATTTAAACATTTTCTTAGATATCACATAGGTATAATACATAAAATACAAATAAATGACACTATTTAGATTTATTAGAATTGTTGAAAATATATTTTTTTGGCATTACATAAATAATATTATATTAAAACTAGAAAGAACGATATGTTTTACATGAATATTTCAAATATAATTATTCAACGATTCAAAGCACACAAAAAATTCAAAGTAGAAACTGCTGAAGATTGATAATCTAAAATCTAAAATCTAAAATACTGAGCTGATTGACTCAGAATAGGCTATCTTTATGTTTGAAAAAAATTGTTGACGTATATATACAAAATAAATGAAAGTCAATCAAATAGAAAATATTCTTGTTCTGAATTGACTTTTGATCATTTACAGATCACTTCAATGATCATTACAAAACTTGAACCTTTTAAGATCATTACATAAAATTAGATAAATACTTCACTTAGAATTCATGTATAATGCAGATTTATGTAAATAGAAAATTGTAGGAATGATTGAAAGCAATTTCATGATAATATATAATCACTAATGGAATTACTTCTTACTAATCAGCACTTCCATCTTCTTCTTAATTACTGTTTAATATCTTAATAACTCACATATTAGATTAATCCACGCTATATTAAGTTACATAATTATTTCAATTTTAAATGAAATTTTCTAATAAACAATTTTATTTTTTGATATAATAGTACAATAAATAATCGACAGATATCATTTTCCAATTTCGTTTCCGTGATATTGGATCAATCACTAGTTTCTAGATAGTTAGCCTATTTATTAGTTTTCTTGAACAAAGACAATTCACAAAAATCGGTTCGAATAGCATCAAAGGGAATGGAAAAATTGCAGTGTTGAATCGAAATCATTATTTTAAAATCTAAGAATTATTATTACTGTTAAACACTTATAATATTATATTATATAATATTAATATTCAACACACCTAATAATATTTAATAATTGTAACACATAATTAATTATTCTTATTTGAAATATGTATCGAAATCTCTGAAACAGAAAAATTTAGTCTACATGCCGAAAAGAGCCGATATTTGAATTATTGATATAACGAGAATATAATGTAACGAGACTATAATGAGAATAAATTTCAATATATGCAGTCACATTTCCACTCCTGTAAAAGTCAATATTAATTTTGCTAAAAGCGATCGCATGATTTCACCAATTGCAAAGAAAAATCTGAAAATACTTTCGCTGTAATATTTCCACGGCTCGCGTACTATTTCAGATTATTTGACAGCTGAATTCATCAAATCACTGTGTCACAAAAACTATTTTGTTTAATAAAACGTAGGCGTATTTGCTCTTGTTTCTTGCAATTAAGACACTCGAGAGAGTGCCACTGAATTCTACTAATGAAATAAAAATTCAACCTCCTCTCAGAGACGAATGGTGTTTGATTAAGGTCTGCCGCAAGTCCATTGTGTTACCAACTAAAATGCAAATATAGCTTGTTTCAATTTGCCCGATTCTCCTAAGATTCTTACACCAACCTCTCGGTGTACCAACTTTAGAACGCATGAACGCAAGGCAATTTCGCGTACAGGCGCGTCTTTTCACGTAATTAACGAGTCCTCGAGCATAAAGGGGTTGCAACCCCCCGCTGCGCCTAAACTTTATGTTACACGCGAGCACTTTCGAGTTATTACGTCTTTGGCATCAAGCACGCACTCGCGGTACGTGTACTCGCGCGCGTTATTTCGATTTCAAGTTTCATAATGCCAGAGCGCATTGTCGGCGTCGTTTTTACCTCACCTTCACCTCTCCAGTTCTCTCTCTCTCTCTCTCTCTCTCTCTCTTTCATTTATCTTTTTCTCTTCCCATCCATTTTTCTCCGTCTCTCTCCGGCTTGTCAACCTGTATCTTTTGCCCATCGTAGAAAGTAGAACTTCGTAGCGGAACGGATACAACGTCAGGATGAAAACAGTTCAACCACTTACCTCGTCGAGATTTCATATTTTTTTCCCCCTCGAAAAGCCCACCCGGTGTTCGCTCTTAGCCGAGATATAATCTCTTTCCGATTACCTGTTCACGACCGGTGGTTTTATATATACGCTGATTGTCCGTGGGCATCGTTATTTCACGGTTGGTAAGAATTAATTCGCAGGAATGATTTGGAATTGGACGAGTAAGTTTTATCGCAGATTCTGTGCCTGTCGAGCTTCGCGAATAGCTGACGTGCGATTTCACGCAAGAATTAATAACGGTTAATAAATGTCCTCTTTAATACACTGTAAATCAGATATTTTATTACTCGAGTTATTTCTTTTCGAACGTGATGAAATTTGAAATCATTATGTCACGTTAGGTATTTAATTCTAAGCTACGAGGGAGAGCCATCCAATGTCAATTGGTATGCAATACCGATTGAAATTAGTTCTGACTTTTTTTTTCTTAAGTAAAAGTCACTTCAAGGATTTTGTACTTTATTTGATAATAAATAAACGTAATAAATGAACAATTTTATGTGATATATCCCGGAATCATGTTGTTCGCCATTATTTTTCACAAGCGTGTACGTCAATATTCCGAGTGTTAAAAGTTATTTCTCAGAGCTGATATTTTATTTCATATTTGTTTTATTTCATATTGGTTTTGTTTAATATTTATTACACAAGTAAATGATTCAAGTTAACAATTCAAAAATTTCAAAATTTCTTAAACGAGAAGTCATGTTCCTTTTAAATATGAATTGTTAATCTCTCTCTTCGAAGACGAAAATATAATCATATTATAAAACTAATATTATCGCGTGACAAAATATAATTTTATGGCCTTATATTTCATATCTCGCTTTTTTACTAGTACAAATCTTGGTGCTACATTGTCACAATTAGGACATGTTCTAATTTGAGAAATGCATAGTTCCAAAAAAATAACGAATATAGAAATAACATTCTTCACAGAGGCGTAGGAAAAAACGTAAAATAAATTTTCTTTATTTGAGACTTTGTTTTCGAGAAAATCGAATTTGATGATTTATTAAGTATACTTAAATTTAACTAATTTTAAACGTAACAGGAAAGAATAATTAATAGAAAGTTATCCTGGATGCAAAAATAAATAAAAAGTGTAAAATAAATTTTTTTTCATTTTCAAGAAAATAGACTTTGAATATGTTTTGTTGAAAATTGCCTTGGTGCAAACTTTTCAAACTCGATTCTCTCGAAGACGAAGCAAAAATTTTATTCTACATTTTTTACTTATTTTGCACGCAAAATAATTTCCTATTAATAATTCTTTTCTATCTTGTCTAGAATTAGCTAATTTCAAGTGTACTTGATAAATCTTTACTCTCAAACGAAGTCTTGGTGCTTGAGGAAATCAAAAAATTTCATTCTATATTTGTTTCTTAGTTTTGGTCAATTTCTAGCGGCTTTTCCCAGATTTCACTACAGATATTTCTTTTTCAAGCTTTTAAAATAAGTTTTTAAAATAAGAAATCAACCGGAGGAGGAAATCGAAAAAGTTATATAGTTTTTATACTCTTTTTTTAAAGGAAACGTTATATTAAAAAAGTATGTCACGAAGATATTACATATTTTAAATATTCCATTATATCCGCGATAATTTATCAAATAAACTGGAATCAAATACAACATAATTTAAATCACATAGATTATTTTTACCATTTGCTTATTAGCGTTTCACACAAACATTCAGTACACGTCGCATACTTCAAATATGCTTACCGTCAATTTCTTTATGTCTATAATCTATAATTTTTTCGACTGATGCCCCGATTGATTTCTTGTCTCGGTGACAAAATGAATCTCTCTATTAAAGAAACGGCCAGCGAAAGAGCCAAAGTTAAGAAACGCCGTCAAACTGGAAATTTACTTCATTTTTTTTTTTTTGTGAGGAATCATCCCTTGTCCACTTGTACATGCTATTCCTGTAGAACAGTCATAAATGGTGAGCTTGAAAAAGTGCTTGTTGTATGAGTGATATGAATACCTATAGCCAGGAAGCCAGACAAGGTTCTTGGTGGATGATAAATGTCACCGGACGAGATTTACACGCATAGGTCATGTGTGCTATGAATCACACACGATTACGGAAAACTTGTTTCTTCCAGTCTGCCAAGAAGGCCACGCCGTCGTTTCTGATCTTAGACGCTTGTTCGTTGCTTATTCATTCGTCGGTCAGTCGCACGTGTCGCAGATTGCTTTCGCGTAGTTTTCCTTGATGACAAATGCGGTGTTACATAATTGTTTGAACGGTTCATCTTCGCACGAAATAGTAATTACATTTCATCGTTTGTTCAATCAGCATTGTCTGGCTCAATTGATCATACTCAATTGTCAGCTTTAATGAAAGATATTTAGTTTAATCGAAAAATTGTTTCTCCTGTTAGAAAATAGAGATTTATTGCTTCGACTGAAAGAATATTTTAAATATTGACTAGCTTTACTAGGCTGTCAAATTTTATACATACATGATTAATAATTTGTTTGCTTACGCGCTGTAGAAATTTTATTTTTATTGTTAAAGCGTTTCTCCATTATGTACGAGTTGGATTGATATTGAATTTCTTGAAATGTAAATGAATGTATTAATAAATACATTAATAAATGCATAATAAATAATTAAATAAATAAATATGCAATTTAAATAAATTATCATTCGTCTTATCTATATAATGTAGTATCTAGTATATTTTGTCAAACTTGTTATGAATGTCTACATTTTGTCTAAAATATGTTTATGTTTGAAAGCTTTTTTAAATATAAAAATGAGCCTTTAAGACTTTATCTTTAAAATCTTAAAATATGTTTTCTCACGTTTATTGAAATTGTCAAATTTTTAAATTATTTATTTCGAGCTATGTACGATTTGTGGAAATCTCTAAATCTTTAAATGAAGTTGTAAAAATACAAGTGGAATTTAATGAAAAAGTTAAGAAAGGTTATCATTTGTTATATTAATAAATGATAAGTTTTTATTTTGTCTCTGCTTCATGTAGCTACTTCATAATAGTTTTAATATTTTAATTGGTATTCTTTAAACAGATATTAATTTTATCTTATTTTATTTTTAATAGATATTTCGTAGTTTCAACGATTTTCAACACCAAAATGTCTTAAATGTGTGTTATATAATTGAAAACCTACAGTTTGTTTATAAAAATTATTTCGGTTCAAAAACAGAAATACAAATTTTCAATGTCAATTTCACGCCAATGGATAAAATCGAATATCTACTTAAATAAGTACGCGTAATTTAATACAATTACAAAATTTTTATCTTTGTTCTTCAATCTGTTTTAATTCATATGAATTAAATATTAATTTATTCACACTTGCATGTTGACTTTTAGTTTTCAAAAATCTATTTTCAGCTTATATTAACTTATATTTATATATTAACTTACTTTCGTTCGTTTGAAAAACGAAAGACACGAGAGAAAGTCTGATATGATATATATATAAACAGATTTTATGGGCTTACGTCTACTTCATATATATTGGATCTATATATATAATACATTGGATCTATTCTGCTTTGAATCTTAAACGAACGATAAGCAACCCTCCTTCGTAGATAAATGCATTTTGATGTTAATTACGTTCCTGATTCTAAGGACGACTCGAACGACAAAGAAGTCCCGTTTCGTTGATAAATGCTAGTGTTAATTACGTTTCTGGTTCTAGGAAACTTCGTATCGTTGTGAACGTTAGGAGGAAAAAAAAAAAAAAAACGTAGTGAAAAAGTAATTAACATAAACTCCTCTTAAATTAAAAATTAATGCTTTGTGTGTTTCTAGATTTCCACAAACGTCTTTATGTTTCTTCTCTTTTTTTAAATAATTCTAAATAAACGTCAGAAAAGATATTAACCTGAAATGATCATAAATGACGTATAAATCACTTGAAATTGTCTATCTCAATATGATATCAATGAACAAAAACAATGCAACGTCGAAATAAAAAAATAAATAAATATAGTAAAAAAGAAAAAAAAATAGTAATATAGTAACTAAAAATAATAAAAAAGAAATTAATTTCATCGTTTGGAACTCGTTTAAAACTGTTTATTCGGCGGTATATAGTTGTAACGGTGCAGAATTATTTTATTATTTACTTTATTGCAGCGTGTTGTTTTACTGCGTGAGAAATAATTATGCTCGTAGGCTTTCGGTGAAGAACGACGCGCACGTATCCTGCATGCAATGCACACAGGCTCCGAAACACGAGATGTCTAAATACTCCTTTTCGGGAACACCGCAACAGCACATCGCACTTTAAATGTTGAGTTTCATTCAGATTAACACGCTTCCGAGTTAAGTTTCCTTTTCCGAGTACGAAAGTCAATGAGATAATTGAAATCTTGTGTTTCGCTGGTTGCCGCGTTACCTCGAATTTTCACCTAATTTTTCTACGGGATTTGAAAGTAATTCACAGTCCAAATGCTAAAGTGTTCGTCTACTCGAAGAGTAATTTTGGAAAATTCATTTGAAATTTTACAAAAGTCGATGAATTTAAATATTTAAAAAATACAAAAGACTTGAAATATTTGTATTATTGGACGTTTTTAATATTTCTGTGTCAAATTTGGATAATATTGTTCTCGAAGTATTTTTCTCGTTGCTATTGAGATATTAATTAATGCCTAATACTGATTATTGGTTAGTTTTTAACAAAATGTTACAAATACAGAGCAATGCTGTATTTCCAAACGTTTATTTACGCTTTGGCGAAAGCAATTTACGACTTGATGCTGATTCGGTATAAATTGGATATGAAACAAGTTACATAATATACGTATTATGTCACAGGTAAAACAAATTACAAAGACTGTCTTTTCCAAATAAAATTATTCGTATTTTTATTCGAAGTAGTGAAAAAAAATCACTCAAAGAAAATGTTTCTTAATATATTGTAAATATTCAGTCTATTTGATTACTACCTTTTGCTGTGTTCCACTCGTAAAGCAGAACATGAACGCAAGCAAACTTTGTCGAAGCCAATTGCAAACTATTTCGAATTACATGAACAGCCAGACAAATGTTAAAACAGAAATTTATTTACATCCATTCCACGCAATGCAAATTAATTTAATTAAATCATTCCAATCGTGTAGACCAAACCAAACGTCGTTGCGAGACACGTTATAAACGTTGATTCGTAAGAGTGGCCGATGAATCTCGAATCTTGTTCAGTCGTCAAATAAACGAACATATTTACCTATAAGTCTTGGTTCAATAAAGCTCGTGATAAAATGACAGAGTACTTAAAATAATGCAAGATCCACTTTTAATCGTTATACAGGGTGTCCATAAAGTCTCTTTACAATTTCAAAAATTTATTACAAAGGCAAATGGAAAGGCAGATAAGTGGAAATTATTACAAAATGAGACGTATATATTTAAGTTTTCTCCGCCTCCTTTTAATATACCTCTACATGGGTACCATTAGTTGTACGAAGTACATCAAGACTGCACTCGATTTCTTACACGATCGATGTTTTCCTTAGATGTTCTTCTCCCTTTATCGAACACTGTCTCTCTGTCTCCATAAATTTCTTGTGCCATGCACGAATTGATGGACGTGACGGTGGATCTCTTCCCATACTTAGTTCCAAAGTTTCGCTGAGTCTGCAGATCCGATTTGGTTTCAATAAACCATGATACCCACTATGCCTTCTCTTGAGGAGTAGCCATTTAAGGGGCTTCGTTTAACATTTTATCTTAGTCATCAACAGGGCACTTGAAATGCAATGTGATAAAAACCTTGATAACCACTGAGTACATAGAACAAATCTGATGAAAATATTTCATCAATTGTCTTTGTAATAAGTTTTTGAAATTGTAAAGAGACTTTATGGGTACCCACTTGAGGTTATGTTAAAGATATTGTGTATCGAACAAAGGTACTAATCACTAATCTAAAGCAGAGGATCACTGATGCGATTGCCATCATTGACGTCGAGTACCGTCTTGATGTGCTTCGTGTAACTGATGGTGCCCATATAAAGGTGTATTAAATAAGGCAGAAGAAACTTAAATATATACGTCTCATTTTGTAATAATTTCCATCTATCTGTCTTCACATTTGCCTTTGTAATAAATTTTTGAAATTGTAAAGAAACTTTATGGACACCTTGTATATTCGCATCGATTTCTCTGCACCGTTCGTTGCAATCCACGATTTCCTGCAGTTGGCAATTGCGACAACTTGATACATTGCGATATATAAATTCACTGCACATCTCCTACACTCCAATACATCCCTACAGGACCAATTTTGACATGATAGTTTCACAGTTTTTCTACCAGTTGCAAGTATTCACATGTTTTAAGTTTAAAATCAAGGATTCAATAATAGATCAGTCTCACAACAGATAGTCAAAGAATTGAATTGGACCGTCCAATTTTGTCAACACATTTGAAAGATCATTTTAAGCACAAAATGGATCACACACACTATGGATCGAGTCGCTTTTGTGTTCTAGATAGTGAAAGAAAAAATAGTATATAAACCACAAGTAATTAAAGTAGTACAAACCACAAGTACATTCGCTAAACTTTTAATGATAACCATTTATTTTAAGCTACTTTTTACACTGATTTATACTAGTTCAGGCCGATTTACATAAATTGTTCAAAATGATCATTATTATGCAATATTAACAAAATTTTTATTAATGACAGTCTCTTTGCTTTCAATTTATTACCTGTTTTTACTAAGTTTTTGTACCTAAATACATTTCATGCAACCCTTTACGGAAAAAATTACATACATAAATATAGAAATAATATTCTAATTTGATAATTGTCCATATCTCAAAAATGAAAACGAATCGAGTCATGGTGTATATAAAACATTTTTTATTCAAAATGACCTCGCAAACACATTGGCAAAGTCTAAATCTGACTGAAATTTGGAACATTCTGTATACTTAATTTTCTGAAAATATTTGCATGGCAATTTGCTTTCGTAAATTCGATATATCTTTACTTAATTATTGTTTGTATTAATATTACCCTATTAATTATACCCTTTATATTCTGACGGTTAATTCTGACTTAAAAGTATCATTTTCACGTGACAACAGTTTCTCATGATACGTAAAATGAATATTTATGAATTGTTGGAAGAAGGCTCAAGAATAAGAATGCTTAAACATTTGTGTTTAACTTATTCTGTGTAGTACGTCTTATTTTTCTGGTTTATCAGCTTTAAACATCACATAGTATAGCCTTTCTTATGTGAATCTCTGTTTTTCGAATATTTCAATATTTGAATATTATGTTATCAGAACAAAATGTCCATTAATAACTAGAAGTTCATGTGCTGCTAACAAATCTATTCTGGTCATATAACATTCAAATAATAAAATATTCGAAACTAGTGATTCAAACAAGGAAAGTTCTTCTTATATGAAATTATAAAAAAATTTATTTTCCATTTCCTTGTATTTACAGTATCGTAAAAGTAATCCAATGACACAAAATTTTAATAAAAATGTTATAGTTAACTTGGTGCCGGATATAAAGGGTTAAATTATTAATTTTATATATATAATATATAATTAATATAAAGGGTTAATTGTTAATATAAAGGTTAATATAAAGGGTTACTTATTAATATAATTAATATAAAGGTTAATTATTAATATAAATAATATAAATATTGATATAAAGGGTTAAATTATTAATTATATATATTTTATTTATATTATTATTATTATTATTATTATATTATTGTTAAAAAATTATTGCTCTAACTTATAATTTTTATTATACCTGTAATATTTTTAAGATGATGACTTGATGATAATGGAAGATCATAAGATAATTAATATAGGAAGGTGCTTAAAATTTGCCTTCCTATTATAATGTGTCTATAATCCTTTACAATATAATTTCACTAATTTATACAATTCTTGATACATCCTAACATGAAAAATGATACAAAATAATATATTTTATGAATATTCTCTTGTTTTCTTTCTCGAAAACTATTTATTATTACATTCGGAATAAAAGTAAATATCAAACTAGGTTGAAAATTAAATTCAATAAATTTCTTTTCAAAACAATGCCAATACATACATGTTCTTCTTTTGGAAGTAGAACATCGTAAATAAATTTATGTAGATAAATTAAATAAAAGTATAATAATAAATTCAAATATGTTATATAAAGAAATATATTCAACATTTATTTTCAGCTTCTGTCGAATAGGTTTAAACAGAACAAAACTAAGAATTATATTCTTCTAAAACAGAAACATTCTCTCGCTTCATGTTAATTTAAATCAATCTGTTTTTTTTTTTTTTTTTTTTTGTTATTTAAGCTATACATTTACATTACCATCTATCAATTTTTTTCTTTAACGACATGTTGGACACTTCGTGTTCAAGATAAATGAGAGTATCATAAAATATTATGGATCAAGAATTGAAATTAACAGGTCCTTTTCGTTTTTATAAAAATTCTGTTCCAATTATATATATTTATATATATAAATATCATATATTTATCATATATAAAATATCTGTTTTCGTGGAATTTTTATAGAAAAAAAGTGTTACACTTAAAAATACATCTAAATTGTGTTCTCGTAGAACAGATATTTTAAGAATCTGTGTAATAAAAGTTTCACGTAAACAACTTGTTTTAAAACATTTAATTAAAAATCGATTTTTATATTCGAGTGCCATTCGTCGAATAGCATTCTATACAGTCAGTATTTTCCACAAATATTGAGAACTTTTTTAATATTGACGAGCGTTAGTCTCTCTGGCAGAAAAATTTTTATTTTTATATTTCATAAGTTCTATTTTGTCTGAAACTTTTATTTTTAGGAATATATTTATTTATCCGTATCTCATCGGGACCTGCAATGTAAGAACATTTTTCGTAAAACTTTTTAATTTTTTACGATCCGTGTTTCAAATGGGACCTGTTTAAAAGTTCCTCAACTTTTTCGATCCTTGTTATGGATATACTAAATCAAAGCTAAAGCATCATGAACAGAATCGAATTATCCAAACAGCCAATCCAAAGTTATATTCGACGTGCACTTTGCTTCTTGACACGCTGGATTAATTTTACGCTTTCGTCGAATATTCACGAAACAGGATTTTCTATTGTAAATTGAGGCGATCTATAAATCCGTTGGATAAAGACTGTAGAAATGGAGTAAATATCGGAATTGTCTTTTTATCAACACCAGCCAGGATCGTACGTCGTAGGATCGTGTACATGGGAATGGAAGCATTATCATCCGCTTAATTGCTGGCTATTAATTCAAGTGGTTGTGTCAATGGTTATAGCTACTCAGTTAGTACATATATACTCTAAGAGCTTCATCCTAATGTTGGTCTCTAGGATACTGTCATCGAGAACCTGTGTTGTTGCCGTATACATGTGTGCGTGCCTGTTACATGCACACATATTTGCCTATAATTACTATAATTACATACTCGGTGACCAAGGGCAGACGGACACGTTTGAATTGATAAGCGGCTTCCTAATTAAGCGTGTCTTTAACTAGTCGCGCGGAATATGACACACGAGCCGTTAAATCTTCTTCTTGCAATTGACGACGCGAAGGATAATAGAATTTTGGAAATTGAATCAAAACGCTGGTGTTGTGTAATAGCTCGGAGTAATTTGGTGACCTAACTATTTAGATCTTATCAAGTTCTCTAATTCTTCATTCCGTGCATATTCAAAATTTAATGATAGAAAGAGAACACAATTTAATAATAGAAATTTATTTGAAAAAAGAAAAATAAGAATTTTTTGTTTAATTATTTTATTATTACAGTTTTAACTATATTATTTTAACTACAGTTTTAACTATATTTTCTTATTCAATTCGAATTATAAGTAATTTATTAAATAATAGTTTAATATTAAATTTGAATAATTTATTGTTATGAAGATAAATTAATAAATTTTTGTATAATATTTGTAATAATAATAATATTAATATTATTAAATAATAATATTAAAATTATTTTTAATTTAAAATTTATATAGTTTTTAATTTAAATTTATTAAAAATTTATAAGTATTTTGTTATTAAAATATTAATATTAATATTAATATTTTAAAAAATATTAATATTAAATTATATTTAATATAATATTAAATATTAATTTTATTAAATATTAAATTTGAAATAATTTTAATTTTTTTAAAGTTTTATTTTTATAATTAATATATATAAAGTTATTATTTTTTATTTAATAAAATTTTTAAATAAATATGACGTTATTTATGAAATTATATTTTCTAATATTATAATTTTTTTCCAAAATTAAAATTTATATTTAACAAAATTTCATTATATTTAATGTGGATCCGATACCATAAAAATTAAAAGCCTACTAAAATTACTAGAATAAATAAATATTTCTATTTATCTTAAATTATCTTACCGAGGTGTCGCAAATCAAACGATTGTTCACTAAAATTGTTCATTCTGATGATCGCAGTTAAAAAGAAGAACATTCATATTTTTTAAATATTCTTTTTATTCGACGAAAAATATTCAATCAGGCTACATTATCTACGAAATTTGTTCAACTAATATATTTAATTCTTCTGCGACATACAGATATTTTATTAAAAAGAAAAATTTAAATTTAAAACTCGAAGGTGCTTTAGATCTTCCTTTTCTATGAAACATCAAATATTTCTAAAAGCAGTAAGTAGTAGTAATAAAAATTTCCATCTGAAAATATAAAATTTGTTTAATACGAGTACAATCAATATGATTGCAAAAAATTTTACAATATTTATCATAAACCGAAATTGATTGATAATTCGATACTGCATACGTGATTTCCCCTTCGTCTTATCATTGGAATCTATCTAGTGAACAGAAGTATCTAAGTACACATGTATACATGTGTACGTGGTTAGATTCTGTCCATTGCAAGACAAAGGAGCGGTTCTAACCAACCTAGACTGTAAGGCATGCTTTGGACAATCTCGAATACACGAATCACTGTGAACCACCTCAAAGACTCGAGACCGCGAACTCCGAGATACTCGTCGGTGGAACACGTCCAAGTCAAGCGGTGAAGTGTCAAAACTGCTTGCACAATAGATTTAAAACTGGTTGCGAAGTCTGAAATTCAATGATTTTAATTTATAAAAGCCAACGTAGCTCTATAAACTATAAGATTCAGCACGAATTATTCGTAAATCAGATCTCGATTGAAATCGGAAATTAAAACTGAATATGAACCATCTCGAACGTTAAAACATTGTGTTACGGATTGTAGAATTCCAAGATCTTAGGTAGGATGTTCAAAATACAGCCGAGAAGAGAATGATTCTATATGAAAAAAAATGGGTCAAAAATAAAGAATAAAATTTTTTTTTAAGCCATCATTTTCGAAATAATTGTGTAATGTGCAGATTTCTGTGTTATATATATATATATATATATATATAATTTGTATATAATATAATTTAATATAATATAAAACATATATATATAATTTTTTATATAATTTATATATATAATATAATATTTAATATATATAATATATATAATTTTTTATATAATTTATATATATATATAATTAATATTATAATATAATATTTATAATATTAAATATTATAATATAATATTTAATATATATATAATTTTTTATATAATTTATATATATAATATAATTTAATATAATATTTAATATATATAACATATATATATAATTTTTTACTTAGTGTTCTACACACACACACGTATAATTTTTTATATAATTTAATATAATATATAATATAATATTTAATATTTAATATATAGTATAATATAAAACATATATATATATAATTTTCTACACATCTATATATAATTTTTTGAATTTCCGGGTTGGAGATAATTCTCTTGTCATAAATGCTTTAGAGTATGAAGATGTATCTTCATCATTCTTCTTCACGAAATTTACAAGTCATCTTTTTGTTCATAAAAATTTAAAATAGCATTTTAACAAAATCATCAGCAATAAAATCCGCGGTATTTTGGTTAGATTGAAACCAATTATGCTACATTATTGTCAGAGATAGAAAAATATAATGTTCGGATAATGAAACATTTGGATGGTGGAAATTCCGGATATTAGAACGCTCGAATATTGGCTCTTCGGATATTCTTGAGATTCTACTGTATAAAACTTTATCAAGTGCACGTTCACTAAACCTAATTTTTAATTAAATGAGGTCTTCAAGGGAAAATTTTACTTTACATTTTTCACTTGTTTTCGCAGGCAGAGTAGTCTTCTATCGACTAGTCACTTCTGAGTGAATTCAGAATTAGCGAAATTCAGGTGTACTTGATAAATTTTCAAATTCGATGTTCTCGAAGAAAAAAACTTTACTGAAAAAATTTTATTCTCTTAGAGTCATTTTTTTTTTTTTTTTTTTATGTAGAATCATCTCCTTCGCAATTGTTGCGAAGCTTATTAGCACCCTGTATAAACTTCATTTATAAAAACTATTTGTCCCTCCCGACAAACCATTCTACTGTATTTATTGTACTTTGGTACGCCAAGACTCGTCCAAGAAGAAAGAGAAGGAGAATATCTTGGCAAAAAAAAAAAAAAGAGAAGGGAGAAGAAAAAACAAATTAATGAAAAAACTATAAGAGAAGAGGAAATAAAAAGAAGAAGAAAAAAGAAGAACGATGGAAAGGGAAATATCAGTTCTTACTCAGGACCTCATGGAAAAGAAATGGAATTTTGCCAAGGCTGAGCCACGCTGGAAATGCCACCGTCTATTTTATTCTGCAGTCAATGGCACTCGGCACATACTCGCCGTACCTCTACACCCTGTTTCCCTTTTTGCAGGCATCGCATTAAACCTGCCTAATGCCACTTGAGAAAGGGAGTAGAGAAGGAAGGCGAATGGAGACGCAGGAGTGAAGAAGAAGGATGAAAGAGAGCGGCGAGAGCTGCGTCCGATAAATCGATCAGGTTCGAATTTCTCAAGGGAAGCCAGAGGCCCGTGTACGTCCGGGGGAAAACGCGAGAGAGAAAGAAAAAAAGAAAGTAACGACGCAACACGACGCCGCGAAGTGTCGAAGAATCGCGATGGACCGTGGCACATACACGGTTTGTAATATTTCGTAGATAGGCAAGCAGATTTATCGGCCAAACGCTCCGCCGCATAAACTGTTGGCGATAAACTTCTTAAGGGTGGAAGTTCAGCGAAAGTTGCCAGACTCTGCTCGCTTTAACACATTCACCGTGAACGCTGTACTCGTAGAAATTAATTTTAATGGCCGGAGATAATTTCGTGACTTTCATTATCAGCCATCTCGCGAGAAAAAGTCCTGAATTAACGATAGCATTTCTGTTAGCGATGAGTTTATAAGAATCACAGGCATGAGAAAGTGAGAAAAGTTGGAAGTTCAATAAACAATCAATGGAAAGTTTTGCTCATCGTTGTAATTGATAACATTGTTGCGATGAATTGTACAAAAGTTGATAAACTCGTGAATAAACGTATGGTATTCTCTTCGCGAAGATATACTAAAGAGTATTGCTCCTATCCACTAAATGGGTCAAATTGTTCGACTGGCCAATTATATCCCTGTTCATTTTATTTTTTAAACGTAAAATAATATTTTCTTTATTTCTTTATTATTCCGCTCGATTCTTTTTTCAGTTTTGACTTATAAAAGATATTCTTTTATATGATAAATCTTTCGTTGTCAAGCTTTGTTAGATTACGCTGAATCATTAATAATTATTGCGACGACGAATATATAACTGCATACATATTTGCTGTTTTAAACGACAAATAAATAATTATGCACGAGATCTATATAATTTTTATACGCAATAATTATACACAAAATCTATGTAATTTTCATGCACAATAATTACATATGAAATCTACATAATTATTTTTTACGTCTTACAATACATGTTGCAACTCGTCATTTATTAATTTCATTTATTAATTTCATTTATTAATCAATAAATGAAAGGATTAATAATGAATAAAAATATGTTAATTTGGATGAATTACAGAAATATGAAACATTGTGTAAATTATAAGTAATTTTTGAAACTAGTAATGAAGTGGTAGTCAGCAAATAAAAAGTTAATTTAATTAACTCTTAATTAAGATAGTGTCCAAAAAGTATACATACAGTGAAAACTTTAAAAATTAAAATAAAAACTCATATAATACACGAAAGACGTAGAAGAAACAAAAATTTAATCAATAGTCTACTGTACTATATAGTATAGTATCTATCTGTACTATATAGTATAATATCTACTGTACTGTATACTATAGTATAGTATCTACTGTACTATATACTATAGTAAAGTATCTACTGTACTATATACTACAGTACAGTATCTATTGTGCTATATAGTATAGTATCTGCTGTGCTATATAGTATAGTATCTACTGTACTATATACTATAGTACAGTATCTACTGTGCTATATAGTACAGTATCTACTGTGCTATATACTACAGTACAGTATCTATTGTGCTATATAGTATAGTATCTACTGTGCTATGTAGTATAGTATCTACTGTACTATATACTATAATGTGGTATCTACTGTGCTATATAGTATAGTATCTACTATTTGCTATAGTATGTACTATACTATTTGCTATAGTATGTACTATACTATACTGTACACTACGGTATGGTATGTACTATATTGTACTTTAGTATATACTGTACTATACCATGGCATAGCATAGTATATACTATAGTATACTATACTATACTTACTATAGCATAGTATATAATATAGTATAGTATAGTATAGTATATACTGTAGTATATAATATAGTATAGTATAGTATAGTATATACTGTAGTATATAATATAGTAAATACTATACTTTACTAGTATGCTATATACTTTATACTAGTATGCTATATACTTTATACTAGTATGCTATATAATAGTATATACTCAGCGTATAACCATTTAAATAAAACTAAAGGAAAATCCTAAACTTGTTTCTCGGATACTACAGAACCTCTCGAGAAAGCAATTCAATAATATGATAGTATCTTGTCAAAACATTTCATTCCGTAGCTGCAATCTCGACAATTTTTCGTCATCGAAAGCCATGGTCGCGGATTTCCTCGAGCTGTGATAGACCGTGCATCGCCTTCCCAGTAGAGAAGGGCTTCGAGACAGAAATTAGATTGACTTAAATTGACTCCTACGTTTCTACGTGCGTCAGTATGAATTGACGACAAGTAAATTGGATAATCGCTGGAAACGTTCGAGGAAAATCTACTGCAGAGTCCGATGACTATTCCTCGGCTATATGCTTCCATCTTTCTCTACTTCCCGAGATTTCGTACGCGTTGCACACTCGTGTAAATGGTAGTGATCTTTTCAGAAGATTAATTTAGTCGATCTTGGCGTTTCCGAGGGATCGACGTGATCGTTTCATTTACTTCCGAATGTCTGAATATAGTAAAGATTTTTCTCGTGATGTTAACGCGCAAAGGTAACATCAAAAATTAGAATTGAAAATTAACTGATTAGAAATATTTAAAAATTACGTAACCCGGTAAGATGATTTTTTTATTTGCAAAGATGATAAATAAAACTTTTCCGAAAGTGTTAAACGAATGTGGAAACTTATTAAGATGCAATCTTGCGGAAGCTCAAAAAGAATTAGAAATACGACGAGAAAATAAACATTGAAATTTGATAACTCAGAAACTTGTATATTAAAAATTTTACAGATTAGAAAACTTGGAAATTTCCAGACTGGAGATTTTGTATTGAAAAATGTTTTGAAAACGGTCGATGCCTTTTTCGTGTAAAAAGATCTGTACTTTTTCTTCTGTGCTTGCAGATTCTCTTAAAATAACTTATAATATTTCCAAAATTACGTTACCATCCATCTTGAATCTCGAATAATCTTGTGTAATAGCTTATTTTGAAAGCACCGCAGGGGCTATACAGAATATAATATCCCGTGTACAAAAACAAAGACGATCTCAGAAACATCCTTAACGCCACTCTCAGTTTGCCTCTTCTCTAACAAACATCCTGCCGACGTCGCCCAAATATTGTGCGTTCAATTTCTTCAGTTCACTGCGCTTATACATATCCAGCCGCGTTTCGCCTCAAATTAAAATTAAATTACGCTCGGAGCGCATTTCGAGCACGGGACACGAGATTACACTCGAATAGAATAGCGTACAGCGTATTACGTTATCGTTCGCCGATAGTCACGATCGATCGTAACTTTTACATTCGCGTTTTTTCTTCTCTCCAAAGACACATCGCTGTTTTACATTTCATCCGGTATAAACGGTGCACCGTGTAACGGTGTCCGTGGAAAAAAATTCGAGGTTCTTTGAGAGGAAGGAACACCGTACAGTGGTGGACCGTTTGATATACAAACGAGAGGAGGAGCTGTTAAAAGGAAGACACGATCGATCATTCCGAAACGATAGTTTCGCGCGACGCGCCGTTGTTGAGACTTTGAGTAACACGGAGCGCTTTGACACTTTGCAAATGAAACGTCACGTGGTCAACGTCTTCTCTTCTCTTTCTCTTTCTTTCTTTTCTTTTTTTCAATCCTACTATTTCTTCTCTTTTTTCGTCCTTATCGACGTACTCTGCTTATCGATTGCCGATGAAGTTTGTCCATGCGTGTCGAGCATTTAGCTCAGAAGTGAAGAATCCTGCTTTTCTTGATGGACAGTGAAGTCGATAGCAGATCTAGCAGATGGCATTAAAAGGAGAATCGACGATGAATCACTTCGACATTCACGTGCGATGCGCTAGTTTATTATATAAGATATAAGAAACTGGACGAAGATCGTGATTTTATACTATTTAGTAACTATTAGCGGATTATACTGCTTATTAAGGGACTGTATCCTTAGTGTTATTCTCAGTCAGACCATCAGAGAATACTCATTTTTAATTTTGGTTGTTTATAAAAATTTTGTGATTGAATATTAAAATTGTTAGATGTTTAGATATAGTATTAGTAAGTAAATAAAATGATAAACTTAAATAAAATTTAATACTAATAAAATTGCGAAATTTTTAATTTTAGTTGTTTATAAAAATTTTATAATTGAATATTAGAATCGTTAGATGTTTAGATATAGTATTATCAGATAAATAAAATAATAAATTCATCTTGAATAAAATTTAATACCAAATTACAAAATTTTTAATTTTAGTTGTTTATAAAAATTTTATGGTTGAGTATTAGAATTGTTAGATGTTTAGATATATTGTTATTATTAATAAAATAATAAATTCATCTTAAATAAAATTTAATACTAAATTTCAAAATTTTTAATTTTAGTTGTTTATAAAAATTTTATGATTGAATTTTATGATTTAGAATTGTTAGATGTTTAGATATATAGTATTATCAGATAAATAAAATAATAAATTCATCTTGAATAAAATCTAATACCAAATTACAAAATTTTTAATTTTAGTTGTTCATAAAAATTTTATAATTGAGTATTAGAATCATTAGATGTTTAGATATAGTATTATCAAATAAATAAAATAATAAATTCATCTTAAGTAAAATTTAATACTAAATTACAAAATTTTTAATTTTAGTTGTTTATAAAAATTTTATAATTGAGTATTAGAATCGTTAGATGTTTAGATGTAGTATTATCAGATAAATAAAATAATAAATTCATCTTGAATAAAATTTAATACCAAATTACAAAATTTTTAATTTTAGTTGTTCATAAAAATTTTATAATTGAGTATTAGAATCGTTAGATGTTTGATATAGTATTATTAGATAAATAAAATAATAAATATAGATAAATAATACTACATTAGGTATAGTATTATTAGATAAATAAAATAATAAATTCATCTTAAATAAAATTTAATACCAAATTACAAAATTTTTAATTTTAGTTGTTTATAAAAATTTTATAATTGAGTTTTAGAATTGTCAGATGTGGTATTTGAAATATTTATGTCTATTTTAGAAGTTAAAGATTTAAACTTTGAATTTGAAATTTATAATAGTTAAATTTAACTCAATTGCTTTCTTTCTAATTGACAGACAGATGAGACGATTGAAATTGCGAGATGGAATTATTTCAAGATTAAAATGAGAAAATTAGCTTAAGAAGAAGTGGATTAAACGGAAGAAGAAATGGCTTTTAATAATTTTCTAGTTTGAGCAAGTCTCGATGTATTTGCTGTTACAATAGAATGTTTGAAATTTTTGAAATTCTTGAATCTTATTTACAATAGCGATGTTTAGAAGTATACACACATATATATACACCAGATTGATTTATATATAATATAACCAGATATTATGATTTACCTAAAAATAGGTTAAACGGAGATTGTAAGGTTTCAAGAGGGGGAACGTAAGCTGGATCAAACGAATTCTTTCTTGCAAAACGCATTTCTCAGATTCGAAGCTTAAGCCCAAGATTCCTTTGCGAATGAAAATACGTATTTTTTTTTTTTTTACCACAATGAGATTCAAATTCCTTCATAGGAAAAAAGACATTTCATATTTTTAAATTTACCTAGTATAATGATTCGTTTCATCATCTATACTTTTTCTTATTTCATCGCGTATAATGTATGTATTCGTTATCTTAGAACTTGTCATATCAATTTAACTTTATAAATATACAATAATTATAAATGTACAATAATTATAAATATACAATAATTACATAATGTATACACATACATATAATTACTGACCACATCCTTTCTATAATCACCATAATTTGAACAACAGAATCAACAACAAAGAGTACACTTAGATTTACATAACGCAATGACATGTGCAATCATCGGAATACTTGGATATTTTACATTCCAGAAAACAAACAATCTATCCCGAAATAATACCAATATTTACCGAAAGCAGTAATCAATCCGAGTATTCATACCAAAAGTCATTCGAACAAATTATTTCTCAATCATTTTACGTAACTACAGAATTGAGGAGTAATCAATTACTTTGTAATCATTTTTATCAATTACTAAATAGTAGTCATGATAATCGTAATCGTTAATCAATTAACCACTGCTCAAATAAATCAGCAATCTTGATTAATTTTTGTAATTTGTAATTTGTCATTAATCAGTGATTTTTAAACCATTAATTTATATTTTATTACAATCTGTTATTTCTTTACGTTAATAGAACGCGTTCAAACTGTTAATTATTAATGAAATTGTTCTGCATGACTGTAGTTTAAAAAATAGAATTTATATTTTTAGTCGATGATACATTATTCATCTATAAATAGCCTGCAGATTTCTGTGCAAATTCATATTTTTGAAAACTAAAAAGTAAAGAAACAGAATATCGATAGAAAATTGTTTTACATACCAGATATTGTATACCTAAACCATTTGTATATTTTTTTCATACTCTTTAAAGTCTGTGCAATTTTGCATTTTAAAGCTTCCTATGAATGCTGAAAAATCCACAACTCATCTACGAGTTGCAGAAAACTTGATAAATTTAAAATAAGAAGAAATTTAAATTACAATTACAATTGTTATAGATATTTAATGCTTACTTACATTTTCAATTATGTCATTTACAATTGGAAAACTTTGTCAAAGATCTATTTTGATAATCATATTACCAATTATTTTGTTCAAAATTAATTACTGTTTGTGTCTTATAAATGGCTATAAAGCAAACCGTTATTGACCGAATCTTTCAAAATTTTTCATTGAACTTAAAAAGTATTGTATAACAATATACAGAATGTCTCAGCTACGTCTCAGATTCATCTAAATATTTGCTTTATTTATCATCTGAGAAAAGCCTTATTTATCGTTTTTTTAAGAACAAAGCTTCAAGCATGTCAAAAGCTGTATTGAATAGTGGAAATACATTTTTGTCAAGATCATTTCTTATGAGATTTCAAAGTCAATGTTTTAAATGAAACAGTATGTTTTTGTTTCTAATGCAGAACATGAAAAATTAAATTCAACAATCACAATAATTATACTACATATATACTATAGTTATATGGTTATATAATATAAATAATATAATATAATAGTTATATGGTTATATGGTTGTATAATATGTATGTAATATTTATAATATTATATAATATATTATATATAGTATATATATATATATATATATATATATATATATTATTTATTCTCCAGACATATATATACTATACTATACTATTTATTCTCGAAATATTTACATTTGAAAACAATTATAACTTTTTTTTACATACACAGCAGATTAAGTTACAAATACATACATCTTTATAGAATACTGAAAAAAATTAACCAATCATTCACTGGATCAATAATTTTCAATAATATCTAATGTTTCATTTCGAATATAAATATATAACTGTCATTGCTGTGTAAATTATAGTTACTTCTAGACAAATATCTTAAGATTAAATGGTCTTGGCATAATATAATCATTAGAATCGTTGAATTTGTCCTTCATGCTCAGTATCGGGAAGAAATATATAGTTCCATTTAAAAAATCGCTAAAGACCTGTAAGAAAACGAGAAACATTTATTTATTTCCATCGTTCGAAATAGCCCGTTGAGATAGTGAAAGCACGTCCTGAGTGTTTTCTCGTACAACAATAAATACAGCAGATATTTAGATGATTCCATTTAGTTGAGACATCCTGTATATGTATCTCGTAAACAATATAATTATAATTATAATCAATTTTAATATTTAATATTATAAATAAATAAATAGTAATATATAAATAATAAATATTATAAATAAATAATATATAAATAATAAATATAAATAAATAATATATAAATAATAAATATTATAAATAAATAAATAATAATATTTAATATTTAATGATTTGAACATATTAAATATTTAATGTTTCAGATTTAGCAACCTGTTTTTAAAGTAATTTTATTATCTTTTACAGGTGCACGTGATACGGATACGAGCGAAAGAAAGAATGTGGACTCCGTTCTTGTTTTGCCAGCCGACACAAGAGATCAGATGTTGTCAGCAACTTTCGATTTCCCTGATGTGAGCTTCGAGGACAGTCTTGAAGATTCGGCCTGGAATTGGAACAGGTGGTTCAGATCGAACTTGTTTGACGGATTGTACTCGAATTTGCAAGGTACGTTAGCAAAAGCATTTCTTATAATTAGACTGCGGATTTTTACGTATTATATACACGAAATCTTCATACTACGTGCAAAAGTACAAAGATGTGCATACGTATCAAAAGTACAATGCTTTTTGCAAAATCTAGCAGGACGATGTTCCATTAAGGTTTTGTTTTTTAATTACATTTCCAAAAGTATAAATTTGAATAAATATCTGCAGTCCAGTTACAGTGTATGTGCACTGTAAACAATTTGAATGTGTTTCTTAAATACTTTGAAGGAGGATACAATTACGCAGACAATTTTCAGAAAATGAAAGAAGGAAATATAAAAATATTTTCTTAAAGTTATGGTCTCTTTAAAGTTAATTAAAATACTAATATAAAAATTTCTTTAGACTTCTATATTATTTATTTAACCTTCGAATTGTATTTCTAAATACAGATTAATCAGAATTAATTCCGTTTTTCGTGAAGAGAGACATAAATTATTTTAACGCTAACACAATTGTTAATTAAATTGTAAATTTCTGATGTAATTTTCTAGCTATGTGGCAATTTGTTTATTTCATCATTGTAAAGTTTGTAACATTCAGTCAATGAATTTATTTTGAACTTTTAAATTTTTTGATTCAGCAAATGAATTTTTTTTTTTTTATAACAACTACACGTGCTTTTATGTTACAAAACACAATGTAATAAAACAGATACAGCGTACGTTTTTATGAAAATAAATGCCGATTTTGAAAAATAATCAAAAATAGACCTCTCTTTTATACCGTTCAATGATAACAAAACAATAACAAAAATGTGTATTTCCTGTGTCGTTAATAACAAAAACAGGCGTTACGACTCTGAAAATTCTAATTCAAAATATTCAGAAGTAAATAATCATCCATATCTGCGTCGAAAGATATTTTCGTACAGCCGCTTTTCAACCTCGAACGACGCTACTGAACAAAAGCATCGCCGTCTGTAATAAAACCTGTCGTTAACAACCGTAAATCGAATTTCACCGTAAAAATCGAGAGATCGTCGAAATGCCTGTTTCCACCTTCCGAGTGTTTCAAACCATTCACTTTTCAATCGCGAACGACACGATTGCCAGGACCGTAATTGCCGGCAGCTCTCCAACGACATTTCTCGTTAATATCGTAAAACAACTTGAAATCGAATTATGCTTTAGATCGGGAGATAATCAGAGAGAGCGCCGATGGGTGGGGAGGGGGGAGGGGGGGAGGGATTATCACTGCGGGTCAGATGCATTCGCTGGGACGTAACACAGAATCGGCTAAATAGAGTGATAGTTCGCGCGAATCGGGAATGACCGCACGCGTGCCGCTTAGGCCGCCGCAGAAACGCGATCACGGTTCAACAAGCACAAACATAAAATTACACGGAATCGCGAACGGCCGTGTCCGTGTTCCGCTTACATGCGGTTTGTCAAACGTAACTTCCGGTGGCCCGTTGCGCCTGTAATACCCGCGCGCAATCGGGCCCTCCGCCCCCCCCCCCCTTCATATACAGCCAACCGATTGTCGTTTCCCGCGGTGATATACGGTTCACGTTTGTGTATGTTCGTGAAAGTACCTATCCGTCTGTCCTCGAAATTTCTCGAATTTCCGACGCTTTATTGCGGACCGCGTGCCCACACACACGGAACCGTGTCGCCATCGACAGACAACGCACAATGAAAAAGTAGAAAAGCGAAGGATAAAAAAGTTGTATCCGGTTGTATGGGATGAGAAACAAATAACGACGATCCGTGATAATTAAATCAGAAACGTATCTCGCGTTTACGTTATTTATATTAAGACTTGTAGACGCGATTTATAATTATGCCATTTCTTTGCATTATAGTTATTTATAGTTGCCATTGTAAAAATTTTCTTTGCATTATAGTTATTTATAATTGCCATTGTAAAATCTTTCTTTGCATTATAATTACTTATAATTGCTATTGTAAAAATTTTCTTTGCATTATAATTACTTATAATTGCTATTGTAAAAATTTTCTTTGCATTATAGTTATTTATAATTGCCATTGTAAAAATTTTCTTTGCATTATAATTATTTATAGTTGCTATTGTAAAAATTTTCTTTGCATCATAGTTATTTATAATTGCTATTCTAAAAATTTTCTTTGCATTATAGTTATTTATAATTGCCATTGTAAAAATTTTCTTTGCATTATAATTATTTATAGTCGCCATTGTAAAAATTTTCTTTGCATTATAATTATTTATAGTTGCTATTCTAAAAATTTTCTTTGCATCATAGTTATTTATAATTGCTATTCTAAAAATTTTCTTTGCATTATAATTATTTATAATTGCCATTGTAAAAACTTTCTTTGCATTATAGTTATTTATAATTGCCATTGTAAAAATTTTCTTTGCATTACAATTATTTATAATTGCCATTGTAAAAACTTTCTTTGCATTATAGGTATTTATAATTGCCATTGTAAAAACTTTCTTTGCATTATAGTTATTCATAATTGCTATTATAAAAGCTATTTATAATTGCTTTATAAAAACTATTATGGTACATCATAATTGTTAATCGTCGAGAGTTAGTCGTAGACTTTATTACTAATTTTTTTTTTTTAATAAAATTGTGAGTTACGAAAGCGAATTATATAATAGTAATGTTTATTTCGGTACGATTTCAATAATTTGATGTTTCATGGAAAATATGGTAATCAGACAAAATTATCTGGCAGATTTGAGGACTATTACTGTTTAAAAAAGTATAACAAAATAATGATACCTCATTAAATAAATTTGAAATAAGTTAGATTGAAAAAATTCAAAAAAGTTATATAACATCTAGATTTAAATCAAAGTATCATTTAAAGTAAAGAATCAAATAACAATAAAAACTTACAATAAAATGATATATTATGAATATATATGATACAAAAACTAATTAAAACAATAATCGAGATTTAATTTAATTTTATTATATAAATTATTATTATTAGAACTTTTGTTATAAAGTTATAATATTAAATTTTAAGTTATAATATTATAATTTAAAGTTATAATATTATATTTTTTATATTATTAAATTGTATTATTATTTATTATATAATTTTTTATATTACAATATTAAAATTTGAAGCGTTAAATCAAACAACGATTTTTGAAGGTATATTTAATAACTTCCAGACTATATTTTACAAATATCCTAATGCAAACAATGATATACACATTAATAATTTATATTTTATTTCTTTGCTTTGATTACAACTTGTCTTCTAGCTTATATCAAACAAATGTTTTAAATTTTTACTCTGACGTAGAAGAATGTAGTGAGTTAGGATGAATTGCTTTATTCATAAAATTATTTACATTTCAATGAAAAGAATTTTGCTAACTCTGACATAGTGTAGAAATGAATTAATAATTTAAATAAATTAATAATTTAAATAATTAAAGGCCATTTAGGATGCAACGTGAAATTTTTGCTTTTAATATTAGGATACTTGATATCTTTGAAGACGTGAATACTTTCTTAATTACAAATTTTATAATTAATAATTTAAAAGAATCGAACGAACTATTTTTGAAATTGAAAAAATCTAAATTTGATTTTCTCTTGATATTTCTATTGTCTTATGTCATCATAACTTTCATTTTAAATCAACCAGAAAAAATATTTTGTAGAAAATATTCTAAATAATAATTAAGAACTAATAATGTCATTTTCAGATTTGCAAGTTTTCTATTGTATAATATATATAATAAATTCTAATTCTATTAGAACAGAATATTATTTTAATATAAATTATAATAAACGTATAAAAGAAAGTTGGCGTATAAGATATGTTCCTTATTATAAATGTCTAAAATATTTGAGAGTTCGCACTTTTTATTGAAAAATTGCCATCACAGAATATAATTTTTATAAAACTTTATCCATATGCATGTTAAGAAAAGATCAGTCAAGATAAACTTATTAATTATTTTAAAAGTAATTGATTTCTAAGTATTATTTTAATGTTTTTTTTCCCTTGTCTCACGATGTTTCTCTCAGTCTTCTAGTAAACACTAGTTACTACACGTTATTATATCAAAGCATTGAAAACATTATATAATTTGCATTTATTAATCTTTAGTTTGAAGAACTAAAATTGAAAATTAATTTCATATTCCACAGGATTGTAATTTGTTTTTTTTTTTTTCAAATTGAAATCATAATTTCTACCACGAGCGTATAACTCAATATTATAACTCAAAAGGTTAAGCATTATTTAGACTATAAATGACGTGATTTGAATATAAATGACATGTATTGTACATTGAACATTACATTTTCATTTTCATTAATTATACTTGCGTTACGAAATGTAACAACTAATGGAAATAATTCTGTATGCAAAAATTCAAAACATAGAATATAATTTTTTTATAAGAGGTTTTCTTAAAAACACTAATATTTGTTTAATATATTTGCATTTAATTGTAATTCAAATCTAATTACATTTTAATGAATTTAGTTTGTTATAGATGAATATCTCTACTCATTAATATACGTATGTATGTATTGCATCATACAATGAATAAAACTCAGCGAAATAAGATAAATTTATTCGTTTTTTTACTTAAAATTAAATTTACATTTTTTAAAATTTTCTTAATTCATGATAGATATTTTTAATGCAGTTTAGATTGAAATATAGCAGATGTAGAAATATACTTTTATTATTTCAGTATTTTTATTGAAACTCTTACAAAGAATTATTTCACATTTTTTTAATGTTTAATATAGATTTTGAACTTACAATTTATGATTTCGTTTATAACTTTGGACAATTATCACGATTTAGAAGTTTAAATATTTATTACATTAAATAGCCACTATTACTTGTTCTTGAATGATGTTGAATGATTTTTGTAAAAACTTACGTTTATGAAATTTAATTATAAAAGCAATTATAATTTCTCGAGACGTAAGTGGATTTATTGACTTTGACATTTCTGGTAATTTAGTGGACTTTAAATAAATTAACCGATGCAAACTGAGAACCTCTATCCTAGAATAACGCAGAAGTTTCGAAGTTATTTCCGCGTTAAGTGTTGAAATTATTCTTGAACGTGAAATAATATAGGAGGTTACTTTCCTCATGAAATATTATAAAAGTTTCAGAGTTACTTTTTAACATAATATAATCGTTTTCCATTTACTCTCACGTACATATTACGTATCGAAGTTATATCAAAATGTAATATATATGTAAACAAATGTTCTAATCATAAGTGAGTCTGTTGTAATCAGGGATCGAACAAGTTAAAGAACTTTAAATAGGTTCGTATCGTAGAAACATTTTCGAAAAATGTTTTTACATTATAAGTGATGTGAACAGATAAATAAATGTTCTTAACATTAAAGTTTCGGACAAAATAGCACTTACAAAATATAAAAATAAAAATTTTTCTGCTGGAGGATAATTTTTGTTTGTCAATATTAGAAAAATTTTCAATAATTTGTAGTAAATATTGATACTGAATATTATTCTATGAACAGTATTCGAATGTAAAAATGGAGTTTTAATTAAATATTCTAAAGTAACTTGTTTCCATGAAATTTTTATTACACAGATTCTTAAAATATGTGTTCCATGACAATTCAGAAGTATTTTCAAGTGTAACATCTCTATGAGAATTCCACAAAAACAGATATTTTTTTATACGAAATATATATAATTGGAAAAGAATTTTTTTAAGAACGAAAAGAACTTGCTAATTTCGACTCTTGAAAGTAATATTACAATCGTTTACATAATTACATAATTATGTATCATCAGATCATGAAAATTTCAAATTAAGTAAATTAATAAATTAGTTTACTTAATTTTAAGATACTTAATTTATGCTGCTTATTTCGAATATATGATAAATATTTTATGTATCAGTATGAAACATAAAACACAAAGTGAAGTTAAATATCATAAGTCATTTTGAAATTAAATAAACTAATAATAGCAAACTGAAGGTTAATACCATCACTTTTATTTAAAAAAAAAAAAAGAAAAGAAAAGAAAAACCTAAAAAAGGAAGAGAAATGTGAATTAATATTTATTTTTAGCGTAATTAAAATTAACTGACAAATTAAATAATTGTTGTGATTATGTATATCAAGCAAATTGCAAGTAAACGAATCAAGAAATAATTACACGGAACAATGAAATTGCAAACAGGTGTTAATTATCACGCTTTTAAAATGTCGTCAAGGTTACTTGTCGCCGTTTTTATCGCTTCCGTTAGTCGCCACATCACGAAACTGTCATCTATGAAAATATCAAGCCGTGTTTTCGATATGTTTACGAACTCTACCTATCATGTGAACATGTTCACAAGTTCAAGTGGCGCGAAATTAATCTTTACAAATTAATTATTTAAAGAAAAAAGAAAGCCCAGACGCACGTCAAACCGCAACAAAACACTCTAAAGTTCGTTAGGCTTCTGTGCATGGCTGCAAGCTGACCAATCGATACAGGAAGTACAGTTTATAAAACATGGTGCCGCGAAATCGACGTAATTATAGAATTATATCGACGATAAAGAAGACGGTGGCTCGCCCTGTACTAATGAAAGCAATTAGCAGAAATTACCGACCTAATTAGCTGGTCGTGATTACTGCGGCATCGCGGAAACTGCGGATTCTTTCGTTCTTTCCTTTCCGTCGTCCTTTTCTCATTTTTTTTTTTCTTTCCTTTTTCTTTCCTTTTCTACCCCGCCTTTCCCTTTCTCTTCCCCACGTCTACGTAACGGAAAATTGATTTTATAGTCTCAAAGACGAGCATCCGCAATTTGTTGCCAGTTCTATGCCCTTCTGCTCACGTTCCCGGTGCAATTTCATGAATATATCTGCATACCGTTAGGAACGAGTTTCAAAAAGAAAGAGGAAAAAGTCAGAAACGAAGCGAAGGGGCGGGGGGGCAGTAAAGTGTATAAACGAAGGGGAATGAAGATGAAAACGCGAAGACGAAGATAACGAAAAAACGGAGAAATAACGCGGAAGGATCAGAAACAGAGAGAGAGAGAGAGAGAGAGAGAGAGAGAGAGAGAGAGAGAGAAAGCGAAGAAACTGATGACATTATCGCGTGGAAGAACGAGGGAGAAAAAAAAAAATGAAAACCGTCGCTATAAATACAGGTTCACGACCTTTCGTGTCTGATGAAGTGGGTAAAGGTCGTTAGACAGCTTTATCGTTCGTTTTCCATTGTTTGTCATCGGTGGAACGACAACTGGAGACATCCACGTTGACTGATCTAAACCGTTCTAGACGATCGCAGCTAAATCCTATGATTAAATGCGAATTTAAGAACAAATTCTTAAGGACAAAGAATAATTATGGATATAAAGGATATTTAAATTATAAAGGATAATTAATAATTAATATATAATAAATATATAATATATAATTAATATATAATAAATATATAATATATAATTTATATATAATAATTAAGAATAATAATATAAATATATAATAATTAATAATTATAATTAATATATAATAAATATATATAAATAAAATTAAATATAAATATATAATTAATATATAATAATTAATAATTATAATTAATATATATAATAAATATATATAAATAATATAAATATATAATTAATATATAATAATAGTTATAATTAATATATAAAGGATAATTAAATTAAGGACAAATATAGAAACCGCGTTTTATAATACTTGGAAGACTAGTGTTTATTTAATTTTTTAACCTGTTTGTAGTCAAGTTGATTTTACGGTTTTAATTTAAATACAGTCATGTTGACTTAGATGGACATTTATGTTTGTCTATTTATATTTGTGTATTAAACCTCATTCACACATTTTTAATAATACCATCGAGATTTATACTGTTTTTAAATTCAAATCACTGTCAAGAAATTTCAAAAAAAAGATAACATAGTAAGGAAAAACTTTTATTAGCATGCCTTGAATTAAATTAATTATTAATTAATTATTTACTTGCTTGTCTTGTTCAGTAATAATGTACGAAGAATTTTCTTGATGAGAATGTCTATGCTTCGCTTTGCGAAAGTGGATCTAATAAATAGTAGAAATTCACATTGTGAATTCTCTATCTTTAAGCCTAACTGTGTTTACATTGACCAACTCTCATTCGTTCTTCATTTTTCCAGCTTAATTTGTTTCTTAGTGTCAAATTGATAGACTGATAAATAATTACGATGGAAAGATAAACAGTTAAATTTTCAAATTTTTTTTATTAACAGTAAATAGACTCTCAAGTATATATCTCAAGTATATCTAATTTTATATCATGATGTTTAAAGGATCGTATAAATATATAAAGCATCGGATGATGATAAAATTTAAGATACATCTCTATCTGATATATAATAGAACATTTTTTTGTCACCATCTTTGCTTCAATGTGTATTTTCACACATTATAGTACATAATACATTATACATAATTTAGATTCTGGTTTTAACATTTTGTACTTTTTTAAAATTTTTAATATTTTTTGCCTAAACGTACCTAATTTTGAACTTACACTATACTTTAACTCAATGATTAAATTAAGATGAACGCAATAATTGAAGAGTTGAAATAAAAAACGATATAAATGCCAAAAAAAATAAAAAAAATTTTCTTCCTTTAATGAAAGAGAGTGCGTGTTATATGTGGAATATATCAAGAAACTTTATTTCATTTTTTAGGATAATATAGAGCTATTGTCATAAGTGCTAATTAAACTATATTTGAAAAAAAGAACAGCACTATAATAAATAAATTCTTTCTGTAAAAACCTATTAACATTCGCGTTTAAGTGATAAATGATCTAAATTAACAGCATTTTTTTCATTATTACTGAAAATCTTCATTTTTAGCATTTATATCGTCTATCATTCCAATTCCTCCAATTTATTTAACATTTTTTTAAAACAAATGACAAGAAATTCTTTCTTTTTCTCAGTCACTTTGATCGATTGATTCAATACTTTAATATATTTATTATTATATGATTTATTATTTATTATTATATTATGATTGTTTTTTAATATGACATCGGTAGCCATTAACCTGCTAATATCAATAAAAGGAATATATTATACTATAATTATTATACTATATTATTATTATGCTATAATATTATAGTATATTTTATTACTATAATATTATAGTATATTTACTATTATAGTATTATACTATATTAGTATATTTACTATTATAGTACTATTATAGTATATTATACTATAATATTATAGTATATTTTATCACTATAATATTATAGTATTATCTTATCAATAAAAGAAATATATTATACTATAATTACTATAATATCAATTATACTATAATTATATATACTATAATTATACTATTATTACTATAATATTATAGCATTATCTTATCAATAAAAGAAATATATTATACTATAATATTATTACTATAAATTAGAAGTAAACAAGAGAACGAACGTGGAACAAAAATATTATAAACGAGTTCCATCGAGGACTGGCTGGTTTCGTTGAGAAATGAAATTCCTCCCGTTTCTCCAAATATTTCGCTTAGCATTAGCGGCGACAGAATAAAAAAAACGCGATTCTAATTGCGTTTACTTACTTTGAAAGAGGAAATTCTCGGCTGTGTCGAGGTGGATGAACGGAGGCACCAATTTCTGCGATTATATTCGTGGAAGATGTTCGCAGCGAAACACTAAAGAAAGTAGTAGCCGCGAAATTAAAGTGGCCCTATGTTGCTTGGACGCAATCTGTTTAATTGTAAAGCATTCCCGGGCGAATGAAGCGGCAAGAAGGAAACATTTCTCGGAAGTTGTCCGCACCTTTCAACCAATTTTTTTTTGCGGTTCATTTATCGATATATTAAGGAGAATTAGCTCTTTGAACTCGATTTGTTTTCAAATTTGTTGTTGCGCGTCCACTTGTATTTATTTTAAGGTGAATTCGATAAACATAATGTTTTCTACTTATTTATTTATCATTATTATATATATATATATAATATTATTGTATATTATAAATATATATATATATATATATTATATAATTTATTTTTATAATTTCTTAAAGTATATTTTTTAAATAAAAATTTATAATTTATAATTTTAAATATAATTTATATTCCAAATTTATAATTTTATAATAAATTATAGCAATTTGTTTATAATTTATAATTTTAAATAATTTATATTCCAAATTTATAATTTTATAGCAAATTATAGCAATTTGTTTATAATTTATAATTTTAAATAATTTATATTCCAAAAATTTATTATTTATTATTTTAAATAATTTATATTCCAAATTTATAATTTTATAGCAAATTATAGCAATTTATTTTTAATTTATAACTTTAAATAATTTATATTCAAAAAATTTATAATTTTAAATAATTTATATTCCAAATTTATAATTTTATAGTAAATTATGGCAATTTGTTTACAATTTATAATTTCAAGTAATTTATATTCCATAAATTTATAATTTATAATTCTATTTATAATTTATAATTCTATTTATAATTTATATTCCAAATTTATAATTTATAGCAAATTTGTATTGTCATTTCCTGCGTGACAACATGAGTTTAAAGGATTAAGATTGTAAAATTGAAGAATCTTTGATCACAGGCAGGAAGGATGTTGGTTAATGTTGCGAAACTTGTAAGAAGAGTATTGCAAGCATCTGGATCTTGTCGAACGATTAATCATTCTTGTTGAATGTTCGCTCGTGATGAAATATAAAACTTGCTCAATAACTTTGCTCGAGTTATTTTAGAATATTTTCGTTCTTGTTGAATTTGTACTGGATTTCACTTAAGCATCACAATCATGTGAATGAATAATTAATTTTCCTTAAATAAATCTTTTGTTAAACGAACTTATAAATACTTTGAGATCATTTTTAATTCATAATATAATATATAATTCGTTTTCATCGAAATCTTGAAAAATTTTCTTTACTTTAAATTTAATGAAAACAATTAAGTTTTCATTGCTGTACTATTTTATTTATAAAACCAAGTTTCAGTTTAAGGCGTTTTCATTTCAATTTAATACTAAAATAATTACAATTTACTCTTTCCCAAATGTAATACGCAGAAATGTAATTTTTTAACTATTTTTCTTCGCGCATGCAAATCTTTTCTCAAACAGCAGAAATAGTTACAAAATTTTCATAAAACCGAAATTAATAAACTCTCCATTTGAATCTATAAAATCACGAAATAATTGAAGAATAAAAGATATTGAACGGTTTTTCAAAATCCGTCAGGATCATTTTAATGCTTCAAATCGTATTATTTTTCGTAGTGCCGAAAGAGATTACAGATTAAATATATTTTATTACACAGTTTAATATTCTCTTGCGATTGAGTTTCAATCGTTTTACAAGTGAAATCAAATTTAAGAATGGAGCTGGTTTGTAATCGAATAGAACAGTCTCCGCGAGTTCGATCGCGTATTCAATAATCTGCAAATTTTTAACGCATGTTTGCAATTTTTTTCGTACTATTATTGAATTATCTTCTGATTCGTAGAACGTGTAACCGATTCGCCTTTAACAGAAATATAAACGAACATGTAGGAAACGAAAATGATATTGTTAATTTTCACTAAAATCAAATTTATTCATCAGTTATTTTCATATTGCTTAACAATGATATCAAAAATTAAACAACGGTACAAAATTGAATACTTCGAATGATTACTTTCGCTGTTAATATTTTAGCTTAGCTGCGAAATATTAGATTACTTTCGTATGTACTATATGTACAGGGTGTTCGCGGATTTACTAGCCAGGATTTTACTCATAAAAGCTAAGTATGAAAAAAAAAAAATGAAAGGAGAAAAAATAGTACTGTTTTTTTATAAGCAACATGATGTATGAAATCTTTTTGTATTTACATTACTTCCTTCGAAATGAGAATGACTCCTCAATTTTTCAAACGAAATGCTACAAATTTTTATATGAAAATGTAAATTACGATAAATTTGCAAAATAATTCTCAAAATCGTACAAAATCAAGAAGAAAATTCGAATATTTTATGAATACATTATGAACACATTTCTTGTGTGTTGGCGTCAGTAAATGGTACGAAATATTCAAAATTTTTCTTTCATTTTTAACTTTGTACAATTTAAGATCATTACATTTTGATATACACTTTTAAATGATGTAAAGAAATTGGTAGCATTCCATATAAAAAATTTAAGATCACCTTCATTTCGAAAGGAGTGCAAACATAATAATATTCTATACATTGTTATTGAAAACAGTACTGCTTTTTCTTCTTTCATTTTTTTTTTTTTTTTTTTTCTCGTACTTACCATTTATGAGAAAAATGCTGGCTACTAAATCCCTGAAAAACCTGTATACTTTTGTTATTTTTAAAAGAAAATGTATTTCTTAACACCACTATTCTACAAGAATATGTATCCACAGAATATTCGGATTATATAAAATTTACAAATTAGAAAAGTAATTATCTTAAAGGAAAAAGATATTAAGTATAAAGTTGAATAATAGCGAACTTGAAACTCTGTTGTCAGTACATTAAACATGTTTTAATAAAATTAAACCATATTACAAAAGTAACAGACATAGATCATAAACTTGAAAATTTTAAAATTTCAGTTTTTTAGGTTAGGTTTAAGTTTATCTTAGGTTTAGGTTTAGGTTAGGTTCTAATTACCTAGTACATTATAAATTAAACCATGGTACATAATAAAATTAAACCATATATCACAAAACTAAACATAAATCATAAATTTTTAAATTTTAAAATTTCAATTTTTAGGTTAGGTTTTAGGTTTAGGTTAAGTTCTAATTACCAAATACATTATAAATTAAACCATGGTACATAATAAAATCAAATCATATATCGCAAAACTAATAGACATAAATCATAAATTTGAAAAATTTTAAAATTTCAGTTTTTAGGTTAGGTTTAGGTTTAGGTTAGGTTCCAATTACCAAGTACATTATAAATATAGCCATAAAACTAACAGACCTAAATCATAAATTTTTAAATTTGAAAATTTCAATTTTTAGGTTAGGTTTAGGTTTAGGTTAGGTTCTAATTACCAAGTACAGTATGAATTAAACCATAGTACATAGTAAAATTAAATCATATATCACAAAACTAACAAACATAAATCATAAATTTGGAAATTTAAAATTTCAGTTTTTAGGTTGGGTTTAGGTTTATCTTAGGTTTAGGTTTAAGTTAGGTTCTACCAAGTACATTGATAAAAACATATTTCATTTATTCTTGCATTTATATTCGTTTAAAAAATTATACTCATAAAAATGTGACAATGAAAATTCTCCGTTTCGACAAAAAGATCTCTGCGTCGACACTATCTTTCGTCGCACGATAGATAAATTCAACATCCAAGAAAACAAACGTATCTTGATACAGAAGAAGGCAAAAGGCCGCAACGTAACAGCGAGATCATCGATTTGAAACGCCGACGATTATCCTGTATCCTGTCGGTTGCGTAACTCTTGCAAAACGAAAACTAGCGAGTTTTACTTTCAAAGGTCGGGTTTTGCCGTGCCAAGGTCGGCCATCATAATGCTATTTACTCGTATCGACGACCACTTTCACCAGTGAAAGTATTCTTTTCGATACGCTTTTGCGATCCCGAGACAAAAGGGGAAAGAAGGGAGCGCGGAAAATAAAAAGAAAAAAAGAAAGATAAAAAAGAAGAAAAGAATAAAAGGAGAAACGAGGGAGAATAATCGCAGGGGTCGATCGTGTAATTCATTAGGTGAAAGACAGACTGATGAATGCACAGCAATTTTCGGTAATCGTCGATTGCACGACTCGACGAGTCGGTTGGATCGACGTTACGTATCCGCTGCCAGCCAGAGTGGAAGAAAGGGTCTTCAGGATTAAAAGTTGCAGAGCTGTGGAGTTGCGGAGCTGGAAAGAGGAGACCAGGAAAGCTGGGAGTCGTTGTTAAAAAGGGGAGAAAATTTACGCCTGAAAAGAGATGCCGCGCGCGGAGAAAAGAAGAAACAAGAGAGGGCTCGAGATGTACGGAGTGTTTCTATAGAGAATGTTGCGTTGACACAGCAAGCTAGAAGGGAGAAAATGTTTTTTTGGTAAATATTGTCTTATTTCGAAGGTCCAGGGATGAAGGATGAAATGGGAAATTAAAATATATATTAACACAGTGTGCCTCATAATATAATTAAAAAGACAATAGGAAGCTTGAGCAATAGTTGCAGAATTATTCATCAGTTGTGTGAATTATTTTATTTTTATATAAGAAAATTGAAATCATACATGATAATATTCAGAGCTGAGGTTCGCTTTGAAATATTCATGTAAAAAGTAATTAACATTCTCGAAGCAGTTCACTTGAAATGAAATTAATTAGCAGATCATTTTCTTGCTTGTTGTTTCCGCGGTACAACTAGAAAAGAAAAAGCAACATTTCTTAATTTAAGACTTTAGTTTTGGAAAAATTCGATTCAGCTAATTCTGGATTTATCGGAAATTAATGACGAGGTTGTTCTGCTATTGAAAATAAGTAACTGCTGAAAGTAGATTTTTTTCATCAGAAATCGCTTTATTTCTGAGAAACTTAAATTAAAAAATTTCTTCCAAACCAATTCTTCCAGTTAAACATGTTTGAAATCTATTTTCCTGAATTTCGAAAACAAAGCCTTAAACGGAAACTTTATTCCAGGTTTTTTTATTCTTGTGGGTAGAATAATCTTTCATTGATCATTTCTGTTCATTTCAAAATTAGTCAAGTTCAAGTATACTTGATAAATTTTAAAACTCAATTTTCTTGAAAATGGAGAGAAAATTTTGACTTATTTTTTTCGTGTTTTCCTCATTCCTTGTCTACTTGGACCACTGGATCGGAAACATTCTGTATATATTTTTATATACATTAACTCTTTCGTTTTATATCATTAATTAAAAAAGACACAAATCAATAAGTAGAATTAAAATCGTTTTTTTATTGTTTCAATTGCTGTAATAAAAAGAAAACCACTTTTTAAGAAATTACAGCAATAATTAAGTAGGAATCTCTTATTCTTCTGTTCTGTAATATAAAATATTATTTAACACTAGATCTACCAACAACTAAAGCACAAAATTCGCAGCAAAGGAATTAAAGTGCAAGGAACAAGAAAAAATTCATAATGCAACAAACAACATGAGCTTCTGTTTATATATTTTACTAAGAATCATTCGAGTCTCTAAAAACACATATAAAGTATTTTTCTATGAAATAGTATCATACTGTGTGTGTGTGTGTATATATATATATATTAAATACATAGTATAAAACTTTTGTAAAAAAATTATCAATTATTTTGATCACTTTGATAATTCTAGTTAAGATGTCTGATTTATACGTCAGATGAAAATAAGAATAAAATGAAAGCGAGAAGGAAATAATCAGTAGATTTCCTGACTGACGAATCACAGTTCAGCCGACATAAAGTCTGAAATCGACAACGAATGGTCGGAAATTTCTCACTTATGATAGTTTGTACACGTGATATTTGACGATTCAGTTCAACGGTATTGAATTGGTTGGGGCGTGATTACGTCGAAAATGTCAAAGATTTTATTCGCGACAATGAAACGTTCGTATCGGTGACGAACGCGAGCCATGAAATTCGAGCGACCGAACAAGAAAAGCCAGCCGAATCGGAGCTGTCGTCGCCAGCCGAATAGTTCGTTGCCTCCGAAACGCCATTTTCGGACGCGTTCGCCAGTCGGACCCATTCGTTTCGATTAATGAAACTGCTTTGAACTGATCCGTAGTGATCCTGCTGTAGGAACGATTTCACCTGATTTGTTACAGTATCGGCGCTGTGTCCTTTTTTATCTTTCATCTGTACTTTATTGGCATTAAAATTTCATTGAATTTTCAGTATCTATAACGTACAAGGTTTCGAAGATATTAGTTAATAAAATAAAATAATTATTAATAAATTAAAATATTATATATAATAAATCAAAATTATTAATAAAATAAAATAATTACTAATAAATAAATTATTATTTATAATATATATTATATATATAATAAATTAAAATTATTAATAAAATAAAATAATTATTAGTAAATTAAATTATTGTATATAATAAATTAAAATTATTAATAAAATAAAATAATTATTAATAAATAAATTATTATTTATAATATATATTATATATAATAAATTAAAATAAATTAAAATAAATTAAAATTATATATAATAAATTATTAATAAAATAAAATAATTAATATTCCTTTACATCCCGAAAATGTATCTAAGCAGTAATTTTGACATACTTTCACAATAAAGCTTTTCAAAAATTAAACGTTACGTTTCAGAAGGAAGAAGATTATGAGTATCTATGAATTTTTATTTAATGTAACTTTTTCTTCTTTCCAATATAATATGTAAATTTTCATTTTTGGCAAATAAAATATATTATACTATATATATACTATATATATTATATACTATATACTATATATATTATATATTATAACTCTAGTCTCATAAAAGTAGCATTGATAAAATACAAGTGATTAAGAATGAAAGTTTTAAATAATTAAAAAGAATTGTATAAAATACAATATGAGGAATCAAATGTTTCACAAAAAAAAAAAAAAGAAATATCTACAACAGAAGAAAAATCTACAAAATTACAAAATTTGCAATCTACAAAAGAAAAATCTATTTGATATTCAGTAATTGTTATACGAAATAACATTGGAGGTTATAACTCTCATTCATTTGCTTATCTCGTTTTGAAAAATACATAATAACATGTAAAATAAGTTAACACAGAAATAGAAATCTCCAGATAAAAGAAATCTCCACAGTTTTATCATGAACTAGAACGTAATGCTTAAAACTGAACTAAATGCAGGTAATACTCGATGTTTTGAAACGTCAATGCTTAACTTATTAAAAACCATTACGCGACATTTCATTCGCAATTCTGTTATTTATATTATCAAATTGTATTTTTTTTTTTTTTTTTATTATCGCTATAAAAAGATATTCTAAGGATTCGTTTAACATTTTCCACGATTACATCTTCCATTCTGGAATTTTATTAAATTCCAAATTTCCCCAGATTCTCGTAGAGCTATCAGTAAAATATTTGTGCATAGAATGATGAGCTTTTTCAGAAAATACTTCGTTCCACGACTTATCCTCTTGCACGTGCCTGCAACCTTGCAACGTTATATAAATAAGATCTGGAAAGCGGTGTCAGGGTCTCGTTTTACCGGTTTTTGAACACGGTTCGCTTCTTCTTATATAATTTAATGTGATTCTCGTAACGATCAAGGTGAGATTATTAAGCTTTAAACAGGATCATTACTGAAAGTCAAAATATTTGGAAGGGGGAACAATTAGATAATCGATTAATGGATCTGATATTTTCTCCATTATATAAAAACGAAATGTTATGTTAGTTAACTTGAATCGAACTAAATATGGTATGATGTGGTAAATAGTTGGTACTATTTGTGTTATCAGTTTCTGGAAACAAGCATATAAAATATTATATTTGAACAATACTATGTTTTACTTAATTGAAAGTATAATTATATGCTGACAAAAAAAGAATAATAACTTATTTAAAATGTCCTCAAAAAGTAATAGCGTTTCAAATACATGCTAAAGTTATATATTATTATATATATTATATATTATATATTATTATATATATTATATATTATATATTTAAAAAAATATATACACTCTGCTTAATTAAAATATTCAATATTAAAATAATTCATAGGGCGTTTGCAACCCTAACAGTTGTATAATCTATATTTAATATCTATGTGCTATAATTTTTAAAAATAGATTAAAAATCCTGAAGATGACCACACCATTTATTGAAAGCTTCGATTTCAGAAAATCAAATAGTTTGAATATTCCCATTTTGTTTGAATATTTTCGTCCTTTTATTCCATTTCACTTCTTCGTTATCCTCTCGTGTTCTTTTCCATTACCGCAAAATTAAATCAATTGCAATAATAGCTCTCGTCTGTGAGTAAAATTATGTCATACGATAACATGAAATCTATGTCATAATATCGAAACTGTGAAAACTTGATAAGTGTTCATGAAATTCGTGTTCAACATTCATTAATTCGTTTTTTGTTACATTTATTATTTATTACACTAGGATATCGTCAATAAAGAAATAACTGTAATAATTAAAAATTAAAGTAACAAAAAGAAATATAAGAAATGTAGGTTTACCTACATATTTTTTGATCCCTGTCATGCAATTAAAACTAAAGAATAAATTATATTAATAAAAACTCAAAAAATGTCTTGATATAAAAATTAACATTTCTATTAAATTTTTTTCGTTTAGCATTAAATTTTTTTCGTTTTCTATTAAAAATTGAAACTATTTTTGAAAACAATAAAAAAAGTAGAACATTTTCTTATTAAATAATTAAATAACGAAAACGAACGAGAAGTACATTTCAATAATTAATATTTTAATTAACATCAATATTTAAATTTTATATTTATACTTTAAATTTTATATTACACTTTCACTCGTTGATACAGTGTTTAAAATAATTAAGGAGTTATTTCCTTAAAATCACTATGATTTTAATGCATATGTTGATTATATATTTAAATTGCCTTTGAGTCAATTTTTATTAATATCCATTAATAAATTCATTAAATCTAAGCTTTTCTTTACTTTTGTTTAGAAATAAAATTCTACTCACGAATATTTTAACTGGTAAACATGTTACGGATATAATGTAAAAACTTGATAAGTGTTCATGAAATTCGTGTTCAACATTCATTAATTCGTTTTTTGTTACATTTATTATTTATTGCGCTAGGATATCGTCAATAAAGAAATAACTGTAATAATTAAAAATTAAAGTAACAAAAAGAAATATAAGAAATGTAGGTTTATTTACATATTTTTTATTTCCCTCTTGTTTCGTTCTTTTTTCAAATTTAAATTTATCGCGGTTAATAATAATTTAGCACTAGAACTATCAAAATAACCAATTTATAATTTTTGTCGGATGAATCTCACAGATTAAATTTAAATTTGATCCAGAGATTTCTAGAGATTCTAAATTTAATTTACAGAGTAAAATGTCTAAATAAAAACTTGTGTAATCCACTCTGTATTACAACAGTTTTATCATTTCTCTTTTCTTCTTCTTTCTTTTTTCACTCTAATATCTCTGATGGAAATTTCATGCTCTAATCGCTCTAGTTCCAGCGTTAAAAAAAAAAAAGAATTAATACTCGACATTCGCATTACAGTTCCATTCGTTAATGCACGCGGTTAAACAAACGTTCAACAACGCGAGATCTAAATGTGCAGCAGGGAAATGAAACAAGGTGCTTTCTTCCCGTATTCTTTCCTTTTGTCCTTTGTGTGTGTGTGTGTTTTTTTTTCTAAATTAAAGCTCAACACTGGCCAGTTACTTCTACGCGTAATCGTCTCGTGTTATTCTAGCTATATGGTCTTATCGGTGAGTTGTAACTTTTTTTTTTTTTTTTTTTTCTACAATATGTTAGGGTCCGGGAATCGCCAGTGGCTCTCCGCGATTATGGCAGCGCGCGCGCGCGGGCGCGCGTAACCGCGATAAAGCGTTACGGTTCTCGCGGCTATCCATAGGAACGGAAAAGTGAAATCGCGGTCACAGGGTAGGGTCGTGAAGCAACGCGAAATCGATTATCGAGGAAATTACCATAATATCGTTGGCGCTTGAATCGCCCCTCGTTAAGACGAGGGTAAATTCGCATTTAAGAAAGGCAATTGTAATACCTGAAACCGTGGTTTCGAAAATTCACCTCGATTTACTCCGACATTCAAACGGATAGAAATGATCAACGTTATGTTGTAGCGAACAGACGAACAGATCTTTAAGAAGTAATATTGAATTTCAACCACCAACTGCTCTCTTTTCTTGCACTGTGTTACATGATCTTTCATGTAATGATTCAAATATTTGTTAAAAATAGTTCTTAGTCATATTCCACTTGCGTTTAAAGAATTGTTCAATCGATAAGAGATATGGTGTACTAATGGAATTCTGTTGTACATGAGAGTGAATCCGGATGTTGCTTGTTTATGATTTCTTCCTATTTTAATAAATTCTGAAAAATAACTAGAAAATTTCATTTTGTTCAACAATCCTATTCGAAAGTAGTGCAATTGATTTATGATACGACTGTTTTAAGAAAAATATCAGGTCTCTTTGTATTGTTAATCAGTTGAAAATATTTTCTCATTAAAGAAATCACTTTTGTAGTTTTAATTCTGCCGTGATTTTCAAATTTTTACGTACCAATTTCATTCTCGTTTCAAGGAATGAAAAATATTTAAAAGCAAAAGGGAAAGAAAGAAAAATGTTGAGAATAATTTTACATTCTTTATATATTTAAAGAATTGTTATAATTAGAAAATAATAGAAAATACAATTGAATTAAATATAACTCAGAGGAGTTAAAGAAAGTAATAAATATAATGTATAAAACCTTTCAGAATATTTGTGAAAACGTAATAAAGTGTTCAAGGAAAAATACTAAGCGCGCTTAAAACGATGTTTTTCTTACAGTAAAACTTAAAATTTGGCAATTACATTGAATTGAACTTAATAACTTTTTTAATTAGACATTTTTTTAATGCTGTAATAACAATTTCGCTTTATATCAATCATTAAAAAATATTTTCATTTATTCAATTTGAAACCATAAAAAGTGTTTCTTTCTTTCCAAAGAGGATGATATTAGAAATTTCACTATATATATATATATATATATATATATCGAAAGAAATTGTATTTCTGTCTTTGATGTTCTTAATGAAATTAACTCGTGCACGGGCCATTAGTAAATGGGACAGCAGATAATTGTATCCAATCTTTAGCTGTGTAGAAAATAATTACGAACAATTACGGAGCGTCTTTGCGTCTTTTAGCAACGAACAATCGCTATACATTGCACTATCTTTATTTTGATAAAACATACAGAAAGGAAAGGAGAAACAAATATTTCATAATTTTATCGCGAGTTTGTACGTCTTTTATTTTTTTTTCCTTTTTTTTTCCTTTTTCTCTTTTTCATTTCTTCGATTTAATTTCCCATGCAAACGAGATTATTGAATAATGAAGTGTAGCATGCATCCTGATTAAGGTTCTACGTTGCAATAATAAACCGATGCAGCGGTCTATTTTATAATTGTAAACGTAATAAAATATGCAGAATTTATCGACGGGATTATCACCTATCTTTGTGCATTCATGACCTCAATTCGTGCATAAATTATTGTTACATTGTTGGGACAGAAGCGCTTTATCTCGAATGCCGTTCTGCTTGCGATGCAGGGGACTTATCGGTGAAAATGGACTAATAAAATGTGTTCCTGAAATAGTCGATTATTGGCACCAGTTAAATATAGAAACAGAGTTAATTTTATATATTCCAACAGTTCGAAACGTCATATTCGTAGCAAGAGATCTTTAACTTACGCTTACAAACTTAGAACAGTATTTATAATACACGATATACGAATCACTCTGAAGGCGTAACCTTCTCGATTTAGATCGTTTCGAATTCACACTATCCGATAAGGATCCGACGAGTTTATAGTAAATCGAAGTTACTTCAAACTTACAGAAATAACATTATCAAATATAATGCAGAAATTCAATTCGTGAAATCGAATTTTATTTATTTATATATCACTCACCACTCGTATTAAATTGTCATGCTCGAATTTACTGTCTGACACCATGAATTTCGAATTCAGAATAAAAACATAAGCATAACATAAACTAACAAGTTGTGAAAACTAGGTAAGTTCCCTAGAAGCTGTCTAATACTTTGAAAATCCCAGAGGCATCGAGATTTCACGATACTTCTTTCTTTCTTGCTTTTCTTTTCTTCCCATTTGCTTCTTCTTCTTCTTCTTCTTTTTTTGGGGGGGGGAGGGGAGAGGTCCTCAAGATTCCTGGACCTCTGGACATTATTAATTCTCTTTGATTATTAAAATCATTGAAGGCCACGTTCTTGAAATTTGTAAGATTTTATAATCTCAGGGGTGAAATTGTACTTGGCTCATTGTCGGCGAATTTGATTTTGCTCTTTGTACTTTTGCCCTGTACGTGACTTGAAACAACCAACCTGAGTATGTTCCATTTAACTTTTAACTTTTGTTCTGAAGTTATTCGTCTTCAGTAAGTCCTAGATTAGTCAGTAGTCCTAGATTCAGTATAAGTAGTAGATTAGTATAAATTATTATATATTATTATAATTATATATATATATATAATATTATTATAGAACTATATATATAATAATATACAATGTATGTAATAATATACAATATACAAAATTGTATATTATTATATATATAATAATATACAATATACAAAATAATGATAAATATAATAAAAAATAACGTAAAAAAAGTGTAATTGTTACTGATTTCATCTTATCATTTTAAAAATGATTAGAGAATTAAACAAGCTTGGTTCGCATCACTTGACTTTCTATCTATTTTATCAAATATCTTTTTAAATGTAAGTCCCAAAATTGTTTGAAGAAATGTTTCATATAAAGATTTCCGCCTCTTTTTAAATCACAGAATAGAACAATAATCTATAAAGAAAAATATTTAAAATATTAACTAAATATTTGTAACTAAATATTTGTATTCACTTAAAATAGAATAATAATCTATAAAAAGAACTTTCCATTTTAATAGAAAAAAATAGTTGATCTTCAAATAACCTTGAAGGCATTTAATAAAAAGGTAGTATAACAATTGCACTCCCCCTTCTAAAACTGTAAAACAACTTTTACATTAAACATCTTTGCTGAAAAATTATTTATTGTTTCTGAAATATTTTCAAACGAATACATTATACATTATAGTTCCATGAATCTCGTGTTGTCCTAAAAAATCCTAGGCCAATCTGTTTCTGTGTAATTCGATCGATTTTAATTTTTATCACTTGATTCATTATTCTTCTCGAACTTCCCGTCCAACTTTCTCGAATTTTACGCACCTTGTGAACTAACTTACTCAACTTCTACACTTCTCAAGTTATCTCGTTCGACTTATACGTGCCCCTAAGCCAACGTGGGCACGCTTCAGGTCAATCTGTTTAACCTTTATGAGCCCCAAGCTATTCGACCTGTTCGATATCTACCAGTCTCAAACCAATCTGTTCGATTTCTATACGTCCCAGGGCAACCGACTCTACTTTTGCAAATCTCAAATCAATCCACTGAATTTTTGTGTCCATTACAAGCAGGTCTATTCGATTTCTGTAATTTCACAAATTGTTTTTTGGCAAAGTTTAAGGGGGTAAATTCTGGTAATCCGGCTTGAAAAAAATCGACTTTTTGATGGAATACATTTTGGAATGCAGTTTTCGCACGCAGATTTATTAATACTTAAAGAGTACTTACAATTTTTTTTTTCAACGAAATTAATGAAAATTGTGGAAATTATACAGCCTTAGGTAAAGCATGTTTTTTAAAAACTGGTTCGAATGGCTGACGTGATTCCGGTTCACCTGGTTATTTGAAACTAAAAAACCAAAATGCATCATAATTAGTATAAATATGGCTATCGCATGAACCACGGAAACCGCGAAATTTCGAAAATTTTGAAAATGGCAGCATTTTGAAGTTAAAATATCGATTTTCCTTGTGCTCTTCGTCTTTTTGGGTGGTAAAAAAGAAATAGAAAAGAACATCAGATTTTGAAATCCGTGGTTTATGCGATAAAGGTACATCCGGTGAAGATCTCCTCCAAATTTCAAGTCGATCGATCAACTAAAACATGATATATCCCGTCAGCCAATTCAAAAAGTATAAATTTGAGGAAAACATATTTAAAGTTTCTGTTATCCGTTGTACAAAAATATTCATACTTACAATCAATCGAGCAGTACAGAAAATGAAATATTATAAAATAATAATAATATAAAAATAAATAATATTGTAAAATAAAGTATCTTTTGAGAAAAACACATTTGAAATTGTACAAAAATATTCATACTTACGTTGCGAGCAGTACACCATTTCCTTTAAACATTTATAACTTTGTTAATTTTACGAATTCAAACAAATCTTTTTTACACAAACATTCTCGAAAGCATATACTTTGAGAAAATGTAAAAAACAAAATCGATTTTTTTAAGCCGGATTACCACAATATCCCCTTAATGTCTTTTTCGAATTCTCCGAAATACTCGATAAAATTTTACATCATTTTTTACATCAAAAATTCCTATAAGTCAAGTTTTATTGAGTATACTTGCGATAGTGTACTTCATTTCAACACTGGATGATTTGGATAAACCCAATAGTTTGTGCAATAATTTTCGACTCCAAAATGGAGTTCATCTACTTTTGTCATTTTTAAACAATATATCATAGAATTTATTTATTTCATCGTAATTTATCTAATCTGTTCATTGTAACATATATATGCAGAGTGTTAATCCTCAGCGTTTTCTCTTGCAACTGATATATTTTAGAGAAAAATGGGAAAAAGTTTTAATGTCTTTTTCATGGACAATATATTTCAATTTTTTATATTGGCAATGTCGTTCAAAAAAAAAAGTATGGCTTTCCCATTTTTCAAAATGGGAATGACATACTTTTTGATTCGATAGTCTCCGTAAAAACGTTGAAAAATTACTAGTTTAGGAAAGTTTATTTTAACCTTGATTCTATCGTATGAAAGATAGAGACAGTTCACTTTGTGAACTGTGTTCACACTATTCTTACCTTTCACGTATAGATTTCATAAAATTTTGCAAAATTAAACTTAAAATATCTCCTAATAGTTTTCGATATACATAACACTTTTTTTTATTTAAAAAAAAAAAAAAAAAACAAAAGGTCACCTTCGTTTCTTGAACAATATTGCAAACGTAAAAAATTGAAGTTCGCGATCATGTTTATAAAAAACTAGAACCTTTTCTTCTTCCATTTTTTTTCTAAAGTATATACCACTTGCGAGAAGAAATGTTGAGAACAGCGCCAACACTGTATATTTGGAAGAAATTACCATTGAATAAAACTTTAACTTTTGCACAATTTGACTATGTTAAATTATGAGGAATTGATCTAATAAAAATCATACGCAATTTAATATTCGTGAAAGGAGATGTTGTTGATAAAAACGGCTACATTATTTCTCCTCACTTTGTAGCTTCATTTATTTTAATATATCCCATTTAATATTAATTGAATTCTGTTAGTTCGTTGTTTTCATCCATATTGATTTTCACCTGTATAAAAGGGCCTGTTTCTTACTGGCGCGGCATGATGTACGTGTAACATCGTACTTTATAATTTAGTGGCAGCCTTTGCCGAATTTCAACGATCCTAGGGTTAATCTTTATTGCGTTCTGCGAGTACTTAATAATCTCTATCGGGCTACACCAGCCCTTGATGATTTGTAACGCCTGGCTTCTCCTATCATGTGGTCTACATCATACCTTACGGACTCGAGGTCTTCTTTATTGCACCCTACACACTCTGTTTGTTCCGCATTGCATATCGCAAGTTTATGGTTGCCGAGTTATGGAAATTCTCTCGTCATTTACGAGCCCATGACGATATTTCACAAATCACAAAAGTGATAAATGTACACGTTGCAGAATATATACTGACAAAAATTAGGAAACGCATATATTCGCATACTCCAAGAAATTTTTATTTATCCTTTAATTTCGAAGGTGCGTCAATTGGAAATAAAAATGTTAAGTATTTTTCTGTATCAACAGTTAATATTCACACAAAAAAATCACTCAAAATGACAAAAGTAAAGAAACATATTTGATAATATTTTTTTAATCAAAACAATAGTGTATAGACTTTCGTAAAGTTCTAATACAAAACTATGAAATTTTTCTTAACTGTATGGTATTTGTAATTCTTGTGTCATTAATGAAATAACGAACTCTGAATTGACATTTAATGTGATTTTACAAGCACCTTAATTACGATATTATTTTGTACTATGTTATAAAGATGCTGCTCCGGTGGTTAAAAATTATGCCAAACCTGCTAAATGTCCACATTTAGACAAACTGTAGAGTTTAACTGAAATTATATAAAGAAAAAGCAATTTTGTGCAGAAGTGTTGCTTTGAAAAAATATTTAGGATCATTAAAATAACCAATATTCACTGGATAAACTATAATATATATAATTTCACAAAATATTGCAATATACGTATTTAGTTCTTTTTTTTATTTGTATTAACAAATTCTATTTATTGTATTGTTATAAATCTTCATTAGAAAATTTATAACATAGTATGAACACGTGTTGTACAATTATATTTTTCTTGTACATAAAGATTACTATATGTTTATATATATTATATATATTTATAAAATATGTATATACAATATGTATTACAAATATGTTGTATAATATATAATTAGCAATTATATAATATGTAATATTATTATATTGTATTGTGTATTATGTTATATATAATATGCATAATATTACATTTAATATTTATGTATATTATGTATTATGTATAATGTTATATATTATATAACAAAGTCATTATGTATAACTAGACTGTTTCTTTTAGTCAATAAATGTATGTTCAGTATTTCTTTTGTTCAATACATTCTTTATAATATTACATCAAAAATAAACTTTCCAGTGCATATATAGTACAAGAAAAGTAAATAAAAGAAAAAAGTGAATACATCGGCTGCCATCACTCTACATATTTTCAATTAGAATGCCCTCATTTAATTTCCCATTAACCCAATTTGTCTACGATAACAAAAATATCAGTTTATAATTAATTGACAATTGTAAAGTAAAGTATCTTTTTGCCTTATACTCTTTCATTATATACTCTTGACCCTTCTGAGAAAATTTATATTGCAGAGCGGCCTGTAGAGTTGTATTTCTAAGAAATAAAACTCTGTCACAATTACACAAATATTATCCAACTATAGAAAAAGGTTATAACTCTCAGAAAGCATCGAATTTTTCAGTTGTGAACATTTTATATTTTTGTACGATTAGGACAGACAAAAATATAATATATTATATAAAATAGTTTCTTTAATATACAATAGTTTCTTTAAAAATTCATTAATATTCATAAATTCATTAATATATATTTTCTCTATGTCAATTTTATGTTTCAGTTTATGTCAATTTTCCACAAATTTAATATCTACTTTCCCCGTAATTATACAGGATATTTCTACAGTAATTAATTCATAATCTCTCTTTAGTACCACTATGATATAAATTAAAACATGCCTAGCAAAACAACCAATCTATCTTCATATGACAATATAATTTATTTGATTTATATTTATATAGTATATATAATTTATTTGATTTATTTTTATATGGTATATTTATATAGTATATATAATTTATTTGATTTATATTTATATAGTATATATAATCTATTTGATTTATTTTTATATGGTATATTTATATAGTATATATAATTTATTTGATTTATTTTTATATAGTATATTTAATTTATTTGATTTATTTTTATATAGTATTTAAATATTACAAAGCTAGAATCTGACATGAATAAAAATCCGCGACATTGCATTAAGTTATTTCCCTCCATTGATAAAGCAGTTAGACGAGCAATTGTCATCGACGATGGTCTATAGAAGTAATTACAGTTTCTATTTTCGCATCTGACTGCCAGTTGGTAACCTGGTTGGTCTTAATACTGCACTTGTGAACGTACTGCTCCCTGAATAATGTCCGATGTTCCAACCGACGCCATGACGTTTTTTTTCAACATCGTTTCCCATTCCTCGTTGGATCGACTTTCTAACACGGTTTGCGCTAACAGCGCAAGTTCGATTACAGTATCTTCCGAATCACTTTTGTAACTGATTGAAACAATCGAAACGAGATAGAGACGTGCGAGAACGCGAAAGTATAGAAAAGCGGATGATCAGGATCAAGCCGGGTTTCCGACTCTTTCAAAATTCCTGAATATTTCGTGATTCCCGAAAAAGTCGGATCTCTTCTAGAAATTCTGCAATTATAAAAGACAAAATACGAAGCAAAAATCATCACCGATGATGTAACATTTTTATTTTAAATTTAAATAAATTAAAAGTTATTATTTGATTATATATTATTTTAAATTTTTATTTTAAATACTTAAACAGCTAATCTTTCTGATTGATGTAATTTTATTCTGTTTTCGGGGAAACTCGATCCGAACCCGAAAAAAAATATGTACGACTCGATATTTTCGCGTTGCATACCGCTGTGAGAGATAATGCATTGATAATAAACAATTTTGCGTCTCTTGAATGAACAAATTTCAAAATGTTGCAGATTCTTTTGTCGAGTTCGTGACGAGTAACGAAATTCATCAGATAATTATTTCGATTAGCTTGAACATTGAGCTTATAAAAACTTGTTCGATGTTTTCGAATAGTAAAAATTAAGTAATAATAACGTTACTTATAAAATAAGATACGTAACACGATGGAACTATACTGTAAGAAAATGTTCTGTACATTGTAATTCCTTGTCAAATGAAAAAAATTGATTTATTTTTTCATATAGTATTTAAATATTACAGAGCTAGACTCTGACATGGAAAAAGTACTTCCTTATTCATCGTTATTCAGTATCCTAATAGCGACGCCGAAGAATATTGATATCTTCAAGTACATTGCTGTTTTCTTTTATCGAATTAAGAATATCGAGTTCAAGTGATAGCACGTCGACCTGATTTGAAAATATTTTATCCTAAAAATAACCTTCACGAAGTTCATGACTTTATAATTTAATTTAATACAGATTTGCTGTAACTGAAATATATAATATTTATATAATATTATATACTAAATATTAGATATTAATTATATATCTGAACAATATATATTATATAATACTATATATAATATGTAATATCTATAATAATTACATAATATGATTACAATATACAGAAATTTGTTGGACAAAAGTGAAGGTCGAAAGTTATTTATAATAATATATTGTTTAATTATTAATAAATTGCATAATATATATTATATTATCTTCTTTAATCTTTCCATTGTTATTGCGAGTATTCATTACATAAAGGAATATTTAATTTCCATTGTTATTGCAAATATTTATTACATAAAGAAATATTTAATTTCCACTGTTATTGCAAGTATTTATTACACAAAGAAATATTTATATATAGTCACATGTCACAGAAAGATTTTGATGAATCGTATCATTATCGTATAAAAGAAATATGTATCATATCACTAAAGCTATGAATATTATTTAAATAGTTAGAAATTAATTTTTACTTACAACTGTTTCTGAAACTGATGTAAGTTAAATATCAGAATTCACTCCGATACAATAATATTATTAGAAAGTGAAACGAATTATTTCACTAATTCTCTGCTTTTCAAAGTCATATGATGTAGATGAACTAATTTCTTCGAGATCTATTCCACGTAATATTTTTATCCAACGTTTTTCTCTTTCTTTCTTTGTTTATTCTTTTAAACATCGTTATTAAGATTAGTTCAACACTTAATACAACATAATAATAATCATAGACAAGATAATAAAAATCCCTGTGATTTTCAATAGATTAAGTAATTATTGTCATTTTGTTGAAAGCAATTGAAAAACTTGCGTGTGTATATGTTTATATGTTTGTTTAATGAAACATGGGTGACAAAATGACAGAGCTGAAAGATAGTGAAAAGATCAGGTCCTCATAATATGGCGAATAATTATTGTGTAGAATAATTGATTACAACAATTAGTAAGCAATTATTGTAAAAAATGAAAATCGTCTGTGAAAAAAAGAACATTACGTGAAATTGCACAGGAAGCTACATTTGCAAATATACAATCTATTTTGCGAAAATATGATTGAAAGAAGAAAAACGGGAAAACTATTATTTATTTATGCATGAATGGCGGTAATTCGTAATTCATAAAAAATAATAATTTCGATAATTTATAAGTATATTTTTTATAATTATAATTATAATTTATAAGTATAATTATAGTTATAATTTATAAGTATAATTATATTTTTAGGGGAAGAAAACATTTATACTTGATCTAATGCTGATGACATTATTTTCATGATTTTAAAAAAAGATTAACAGTATCGAACTAGATACTAAATAAAAAAACGGAGAGATTTTGTAGTTGTTATCTATATGGGTCTTATGTGGTTATAGTTTTCACAGTAGTTAGATGTAAAGAAAAGACGAGTACTGAACTGATAAATGAAAAAGTAGAAAGTATGGATTACATGAAACTCATAAACGAGCAAATAACAGCACGTGTAAAGCATGTAAACAGAGAAAAATTCGTAATTCAAAAAAATAATACAACCCTGTATATTCTGATACTCATAATGTCAAAGTTTTATATTACTGGATTTAAATATTATCAAGAACGTGTAAGGCAATTATTTCATTCTTTTAATTTAATTAAAAATTTTGAAATTGTATAAATATTGTCAAGAATCTATGAGACAATTAACTCATTAGAAATTAAAAATCTCTAGGCCGAAATTCCATTTCTAAAATATTTATGAAAACTTTATACAATAAAATAAACGTCAAACCTACAAGATTTTTGGAAATTATAGAAAAACTAGGAAGAATATATATACATCATCGAAAGTAGAGTAAAATATTTGTTTTTAAATTAAATTATTATTTTTCAATAGATTTATACACAAACTTCAAAAATATGAGAAATTCAAAAGCGAATATGAGACATGATTGATAAGAAAAACATTTCGATCAATATAAGATTGTGAAACGCTTGCTATTGTAAGCTTGATATTTATACTTTAAATGATTGAACAGAAACTTCCATATTATGAAAATTTCTAATTTAGTAAACATAAATGTCGTAAACACTATACTCGTAAATATTAAATAAAAATAATATACATACCTATTTAAATTAACGATCATTTTATTTATACCATGTTTTGCACTTGTATGTCTACGTTGCATACATTTTATCTGAATAGTTATTAATATCTTCAAAAAATTGGAAATGAATTTCTTCATAATGTTATTTTCGAGGATTATTGTTTACAACATATTGCACGATGATAGTAATTAGCACCATCAATAAGTAATAAGTAACTATTTTTTTCAAATTCCAGTTCCAGTTACTAACTTTTATTCTACAAACAACTAAAGCAAAAACTGATAGTACAAGGAATCAAATAGAATTTCTTACTCTCTGAACTATTGGAAGCTCACGTTCCTGTCATAAACTCGATTTGGCTAGCAAACCATAAAACTTACCGAACTATTTTCCAACGAAATACGTACTGTCGTACAAAAATTTATATCTATCATATCATACTAATGTAATATCCTTCATTAAGCTCTTCAATGTATCAATTTGAAGCGTACATCGATATTCCTATCCATATGCATACATACTACAAGTCTAATAAGAATATCCCTCTTAAACATCTTTCGAAAATGTGAAAAAGTTTTATATAATAAAATTGCTCGGTATAATATCTCTTTCGCGATCGGTTTAATAATCTATTTTAAATCTATTTTCAGCTCGAACGAAGTATAATAATCTATCTTTTGTGATCTGTTCCTCGCCAGTTTAATAATCTATTTTAAATTTATTTTCAGCTCAAATGAAGAGGTTGAGAGATCAGATGGCTGGAATTTTGTCACATATTCCCGAGCAAGGTGTCGTGAATTGGAGCAAGATTCCTGAAGGAGCGAACACCACCTCCACCACCAAGGTTAGTCACGCGTAAATATTACGCTCATTTCCGGTTGCCTCGTTCGGATAATCACTTCACTCGCTTGACAAATTTGTTCCTTCAGCTAGAATCCTTTGTTACTTTGATTTACTACGCATCTAGTCTTTGTATAATGAAACGTACATTCTCGATGAATATATCCAAAGCAAGTATAATTCTGATCATTAAAAGTGGGAATCTTATTTGCACCAATTCGTACTTGGTGTTTATTGACAAAGGAAGTAACGAGTGACAAATTATAACGATTATTATTGTATATGAATAATACCGGAAATATCTTGAAAAATTGAAGAGAAACTGGTGAAAATCATCGAATGAGAAATTAAAGCGAATCTTTTTTTTTTGTATTTTTCTTAACTTTTTCTTAATTTTTCTTTTTTAATGTATATTTTATATATAATATATATAATTCTATATAATTTTATATATAATTCTGTTTTAATTCTGATTTATGGAAAATACTAACTTTTGTCTTTTCAAATACAGAAATGGGAGTTTTCTATTTGAACATTTTATTTGAGTATTTATTAAATACTTGTATGTTTGTTAAAGTTACAAAAAAGTACGTTTTATATATTAAAATTGCAAACAAGTTTAAATATAATATAATACTGAACGTATAATAACGATAATAAAATATAGTTGTAGCACTTTTAATGATCACCAATCCCTTTCGTAAAATGTAATAGTAAAAATAATATCATTGCAAAGATTTTAGATGGTCGCCTTTAAAATAATGCTTCAATATCATTAAATTTAAAATAGGTAAATAAGTGTTGAAACAATAAGTATCTACAATGATTCGTTACGTTTCACTCGTGAAAGATAATATCGTCCAACTTGTATCATTATTCAAAGATTATATAATTAATAGGATTGCTTAAGAGTACAACTGATGCACAGTCGCCTCTGGCCGAATGTGTGCAATTTACGTAATAAATTGCGCAACTTAATCTACACATCAATGCTGATCGTGAGATGAACTATCTGTTGTGCTATTTATTATTCGTGTAATCTTTGAAATTCATTAAAAATTGTTACAATTGTTAGATTTTCATGCGTTTTCAAATTTTTTTAGAGCATAACGAAAAAAATAAAAATATCTTTTTCATCATTATATATTGTGATAAATACTTTGCTTTACATATTATATCCATTTTCAATTTCCCATGAATGCATAATCAAAGTTTAAAGAATTTAACAGGTAAACAAACATTCATAAACAAAAATTAATATTTTATACGTAGTATTAACTTTCATCCGTTTCTTATGTTATTTTTTATGTCAATTAATTTGTAGGAAATTGGTACGAAATTGACAAAATGCCTATAATGAAAAGATAAATAATTAAATTTGCAAATTTTTTTATTAATAACAAATAAATTAAGTTTCTAAATTGCGTATAAGATTTACACAAATCCTACTCTCACGCGTATTTAATTCCTTATTGTGATGTTATTCTTTTAAATTTTATTTATTTGTTTATTTTGGATTTTCAACTTGTTACAACTATGTTCAGAACAATAAATGTTTTGCTTATTTTCACTTTGGTACATTAAATGTGTAATAATAATAATGTAATTAAAAAGCAATGTACTATCTGTTAATGATCTTGAAAACAAATATTTGTAAATTTGGTAACATACAGAAAAATAAATGTCCTTTATACCTATAAGTTTTGGATTGTTACATAATAAGACATTTTATAAGAAAAATGCGTTGAATTCACACAAGAGACAGATGAGAGTTGAAGATTTATTTAATATACACAAAAGAAAATAATAGTATAATTTGAAAAATGATATCAGGAATTGGTAATATGGAGCTCGTTACTGTGCTCGATACAAGTACATAGTAATACATGTAATAAGTACATACAAGTATCAAATTAATAGTGCAGGATACTTGAAATTAAAAAATTTAAATATAAGATATTGATAAAACTATCCCTCATCAAACAAATGTTCATACTATATTTTTATTAACAAACTTTAATATGCATTAAAAAAGAGAATTAATGTAATACCTAGCACGACAGGCTGTTAGGGAGATCTCTTTTCAAATATGAAACGTTTGAAGTCTAAATCGATCATCACTCAATTCTCATTTAAATCATTATGTATCAAATCAAAAAGATTTCAATAAGTTAGCAGTATCTATACCAAGCATTAATGTCTCTCATATTTTTTAAATATACATTTAAATTCGTAAATATAATTTTATATCAATAAACTGATTTAAGATAAATAACATTAAATGTATTTTAAGGTTGCAGCTTCCTCTCCAATAAAATTTTACTAATGTCCTTTCTAATAAGCCAATCATTTGGAGTATTCTTTTTAGTAAAGTTTAGAAGTGAAACTTTATATTTCAAACCTACTTTAATTGGAATTATCTTTATGAAATAACAATTAATTATCTATTCAATAATCTTTTATTTTAATTTCTTTTTCAAATCGACAATTCGTTTATAAAGTTTCGAAAAATTCTTTAATTCTTTAATCTTGCTGTTCTCACTTTTTTATCACATTCAGTATCTTTTTTTTTTTAAGAGCATTTCATTAAAAAAAAGATCGTAAAATTTTATTGAACATTAAAATCAAATGTTTAAAAATTATATGTATTTTGATAATATTTAAAGAAAAGAAAAATACGTTCAATCATGTTACGTTAAATTTTTTCTGCCAGTCCAAATTATGTGATTTCGTTAATATCACTATTTTTGTTCTAAGTTTTTGCCTTAAAAAAATATTTAAAATACAACATATTTAAGACTATATTCGTAGTTCGGTTAGCTGCTTAAAACTGAATTTAAATTATTCAAGAATTTTTATTAAAAAAATTTTTTTGTCTAGGTCATCAATGGACACGTGTTGACCATCAATGAAACGACCTATACCGATGGTAACGATGAATATAGCACGTTGATCCGCGTCCGTGTGATAGACGTGAGACCTCAGAACGACACTCTTCTGTTGACCGAAAGCGAGGCAGATCCCGAAGTGACCACTCTGCCTACAACGGTTACCAGCAAAGAAGACCGCACTACACCTTCACGAAGCGTGGAAACCGTCGAAGAATTCGATAACGAAATACCGAAGAACCAAGTGGACACTCTAACTGCTTAAGCAGTCGAAAAACTTTGAAACATAGCGTCAGGCTTATTGAATCCGGAAGATCGTTTCTATCGTTCGTAAATTTCTCTGAAAATTTAACAATTGGCACTTCTGTTTACATTATATCGAATATCTTATGTACAATATCTTCATTAAAGTATTTGAGATTATTGTGTACAGTATTGTGTTTAAAACACAATGTCAAAACATTTATAAGCAATTTATAATCTAAAGTTTATAAAACTATTTACAGTCCTAATCTTTGTGAAACAAATATTATGTTTTTCTAAAATTAAATCAATAAATTGTATAACGAGAATAACACGTGATCTCGTATTTTTATAAATTATTTCGATTGTATTTTTATATACTTACTTATATATGTTCGTTGTACACTTAATCGGATGATATTTAAATAAATGCATAGCAGAAGAACGTAAGATATCCGTCCGTGGCGCTCTTTTGGATTCAATTCGACGACGTGTATGAAAAAACTGTAAACCATCGCGAGGCAATAAAGTCGATTATTGTAGATTTATATAGATGATATACATATAATGTTGTATGTTCTCCTATAGTTATATATACGTTGTGTATTTAAGAATTGCCTGTAACGAAGCCGATTGTTGTAACATTCAAAAATATGCCTCCTTAAAGATAAAACGTATGAACTAAATTATACGTAGCTGCGTATGACAATCCTATGAATTATCAGCAATAGTAAAATCACAGTATGCGTTTGTACACCATTTATAATATTCGCTAATAGGGAATTTTGAACGGGAACTTTCGAAGTTTTGATTAAATGAGAAAGTTGCATGATCAACAATGTCGTCCTTCCTTCTTCCAGATACATAAATTTTCCTCTCCATAGTGAAGTATTAAGAAATACCATGTAACAGAAATTTGATACTTGCATTCGTTTGTAATGTGCGATCGAATTTTAATTATACTAATATATCTTTGAAAGAACACTCAAAAATTCTCACGCATAAGTGAATACCGAACTATCTGAAACTATAGAATGGTTGATTGTGATTCAATCTTCGACTGAAGGGGGCTTGTAAAATAAACTGAAATCTATTTTTTTATGAAATCAGAAACAGTACAATTTAAAGCGTAGCGAATTATTTCATGTGAAGACAGTTTTTTTAATGGAACTTAATGTTTGCATAAAAAATAAACATTGTTGGCATAAAATTGAGTTATCCATTTAATTTTCCCTATAGAATTTTAGTGATGTTATATAGCGAAATAAAAGAATATTAATATAAGAAATATATGAAAATTAAATTTAGAAATAAATTTCAGACCTTGTCCCAAAATTGTTATTATATTGTGACATTAAAATCCATCTACACATAATATTAGTAATATTAAATAAGTAAGAAAAGTGAGTTTTTCTTTATTAATAAATTAAATACCGTTATTAGGATAAATATAGTATAGGAAGATTCGAAACTAAAAATTAATAGCAAATCTTTTCTCTTGAAAACTTTCATATTGACCTCAACTTTTAAAAATATATAATTCAGTACAATATCAGGACATCTAAAATTATCAGATAATACTGTTGAGTCGCTTATGGTTGGAAGCGAATTGTATGGTGTCTGTACTCAAAATTAATCTTGCACGTGTTGAAAACCCGTAGTTTTTAGTTGATCGATTAGAAAAGATCCAGCAATTCTGTTCAACTGAGTTATTGTATATACTTCGAAATTGTAACTGATTCGCAGTTGTATCTGTCTTTCCCGCTGATGACGGGCCTGTTTTACAAGCTTTGACTGAATTATAGCCAATCAATTGAAAGTTCGATTGCCCTGACCTAGGCACTAATATTTAAATGTCTTTAAGAAATGTCAATCGTTCTTAAAGGCCGCTAAATAGAACAAGCCTGCGGTCGTCTCTCGGGGATAACAAAAATAATATTCTTTGGCATAAAATGTTTTTATACGTATTCGAGAATATTGTAACGACAACGCGAAACATTTGGAAATGCTTCGACCACTTCGTTGAAACCATCAAGGCTTCAACATTTACTTAAATTTTATTTTTATATAATTGCACGCAACATTACATTCTAAAGATTTCTTTAAAACCGTCCATTTCAAGTCTGAATGTCTAAATTTCTAATCTGGATATCTCAAAGGCACTTTTAAAATTTCTAGTAGTAGACGTTTCAAGAATATCTGATAAAAAAGAATGTTGGAGAAGTGTTACAATTTAAAAATACAATTATGATTAATTATTACATTTTGAGTGTGAATTTTTATGCATGCACGAAAAACTTAAAATTGCAGAATTGCAGAGAATCCACATAATCTAAAAAGATATGTAAAATATTTAAAGTATTCCATTTTTTATAATATGTTAAGTCAAGACTGATGAGTATACCTTTGAGTATATTCCTTGGAATTTGAAGGATATAAATATTATATAAATATTTAAAGTATTCCATTTTTTTATAATATGTTAAGTCAAGACTGATGAATATACCTTTGAGTATATTCCTTGGAATTCGAAGGATCAGCCACTGTTGTACTAAATAACTGATGCTGTATTTTACAATAAGTCTGATGGCTTCTACTAGATTTAAAAAGCTTGGTTTGTCTAAATGATCAAGGTACTGACGATTACGTTCGTATTGCGTTAAGATACTCTTAACCGAATATTAACTGACGTCTGATGATTAGTTTCTTGCTTTGATTAGAATGTTAAAAATCACTCTCTCTGATTTCCTTAAAAATCCTCTTTTATAACAAACTTTGAGTACTCTTTCTAAAGGATTCTGAGCAATTGTAGAGCAGTGGATGTGTCAAGACTAATCAGGAAGTATAGAGAAGGTCTAAAATTTCTCATCGCCTCGAGTGAAAGTAGATTAGCATATCTGGAAACTACCCCGTTACATGTACAATATTTCGTGTACGCATATATTTATGACGTGGGAATTCCTATGGTGACCTCATCGCACTTCAGACTAATTGAAATTTATGGGATGTCTAATCGAAATTCTAAGTGACCTATACCTATGAGTTGTAAACACAAATGTTTGGACATTTCTAATTTAACATGCTGGATTGCAGCACATCCATGTCATAAGTGGTACGTATCGTTTTGCATAAAAATTCGCTCTCTATTCATTATTTCTAAAAAATACGTAAAATATCTTAAAATTCCAAATTAAATTAATTTTAATTTTATTAATTATAATAAAATTATAATTAAATTATTATAATTAAAAATTAAATAAAGACATTTTAGTTTATAATATAAAGCAGAGATATTAGAGGGCATGTTTAAAACATTTCCAAAATATAATCAAACGTTTTTCAGACATGGGTTATTACCTAAATATCAAAATGGAATAATTACTGATAAATTATATATATATATATTAATGTTATTAATATAAAATTAATTATATATTAATTAATAATAATTATATATGCAATATATAATTATTGAAATGCAAAATATTCTTATATCAACTTAAATAACTTGAAAATTCTTGTCTAAATAATAAATAATTCTAATATATAAATCTACGTGTAAAGTTATTTTAAAAAAGAAAGAACGGCAACTTATCTTTCTCTGAAATTTTGAAATTGTACAAAAATTAAACGACTTTAACTTATCGAAAAGTCTTACGGTATAAAAGATATTGTCTGAAAATTTGAAATCAATGGAATGAATTTCACAAGCATGGTGACATTGAGTAAACGTGTTTAAAATTCTAAATTAACCAATATAAAATGTTGATGACAATTTAAAAAAACATTAAACTTTTTTTTTAATTCTCTAAAACATTTTTTTAATTCTCTAAAACATTCTCTAGACATTTTTTTAATTACGCTCATTACGATAATATGAAATATTAGCTATTTATTTATCTACGTTTATTTAATATTTATTAATTATAATAGTTTGATATTTTGAGAACAATTCGAAGAATATTCGAGTCGTGTTTAAAATTCAAATTCAATAAACTCAAATTTTACATTTCTGACATCAGAAATGGTGACATCTATCCTAGTGATATTTCGTTTTCGGCAAGTGTGCACCTTGATACCCGACGTTCTCAAGATTAAAGTGGCAAAATTCACCGTACAGGGTATAGCTGTCATGTGGACGTGTCGAAAACGGAGGAAAGTAAACGGGAATCACAGTCGCGACAATGACGTCGCGCGACAGGACCAATGAATTTGTTAACGCTATTCGAACAATGCAAAGCAGAACCGTGGCTCGAACAGCGGTTTTGCAAAATCCTCGTCGAGCACGTCAATTACAAAGTTACTCGAACTTTATGTTGATAGCTAAGAGTATTGGAAGGAATATAGCGAGTACATATGCTAAATTAGAAAAGCTTGCATTAGGTAAGATTACAATGATTATTTAATGTTAAGCTCTTGTTCAGTCTAGCACAGCATATTTATGTTATGTAAATAAAAAGATGAGATTACAGTGTAAATCCTCTTATCAAAATGAATACCAATTTGAAGTTTAATGTAGATTACATCAGTTAACTATTGAACTTTGATTGAAGTGATGTTTTGATCATTGTTTGAAGTTCATTTTACATTAAATTCTTCCATTTATTTTTGATTGAAAAAAGTAGATAACTTGTATCGTATATAAAAATTGTATACATGTAAATATATATGCAATATACATATGTTAAACTTAAATAGATTGGAGTATAAACATATTTATATGTGTAACAATACATATTTATTAAATCAATTGTTTCAGTGGCAAAAAGAAAATCTATATTCAACGACAGACAAATGGAAATTGAGGAATTAACAAATATTATAAAAACAGATTTGAAAAGTTTGAATCATCAAATAGGAAAACTACAAGAGCTTAGTAAAAAGCAACGGGAAGGATATGGTGCTTCTCAGAGTCATCACATGGCCTCGCATTCGTCATCAATTGTTATGGCCTTACAATCAAAGTTAGCAAACATGTCAAATCATTTTAAAAGTGTACTCGAAGTGAGATCAGAGGTATGTAAGAAAAAGAAAAAACATTAGAGTTGAAAAGAAAAAGAAAAATACTATAGTTGAGTAATAATTCTCACAAAAATGTATACAGAATATGAGAGAAGAACAAAGTAGAAGACAACAATTCACTCAAGGATCTGTATCTACCATGTTACCTCCAAGTGTAACTGGAAAACAAGGTTCATTGTTACTGCAAGAAGAAAATTCGCCTTCTTCCGTAGCTATAGATTTGGAACCAGCAATGGGACAGTTAACAATGCAACAAGCAATTCAAGATGATAATGTAAGCTATACAACATATATGATGAATAACGAGAAAATAATAATACAATCAGTCTATTCAATTAGGATGCATATGTCCAATCAAGAGCAGAAGCAATGCAAAGCATTGAATCAACTATAGTTGAACTCGGTGGAATTTTTCAACAATTAGCACACATGGTCAAGGAACAAGAAGAAATGGTAGAAAGGTAAAAACATTTTAATCATATATTATGAAATATCTAAACAAATTATTATGTTCAGGCATATACAAGATAGTCCATTTAGCAAGGCCACTTAAATATCTTTTGAATTATGATGATGCAAAAAATATAATATTGTAGTATATCGAAATTTGTCGGTAATTCATGATAGAATATATTCAATGCAATATGATATTCATTTATGGTAAACATGACCAGTATTTGGAGAGAAGCAGTTCGAGTGTACAAAAATACATTTCGTAATCGTAATTGTCCATCACGAAATACATACGCAAAGTTAGTCAAAAATTTTCGTCAAACTGTCGGCAGTTTTATGTGTGTGAGAATTATGTGTTAAAAGGAAAAAAATTTCATTGAATGAACAAAGACTTTGGAGAATAAAGTGTGGTGCAGTATTAGATTATTTTTGAATAATCAAATAATTAGTCTGTATTTTATAAACGATATTTTAAACGAAGAAAAGTATGCGACATTTTTACAAGATGAGCTACAAATGCTCATGCATAATGTACCATTAGTATCCATTAGGGGTGTGCGGGTATCCGAAATTTCAGGTTTGGGCTTGCACAAAGAATAATGCCCAATTCGAATAAGCCTTGTTCGAATAAAATCGTTATTCGTAAATATCGAATAATTTATTCGAAATATTATTCGAATAATGCCCACCTCTGATCCTATCTCCCTTGAACTTTTTCCAACTCGATCCGAAATCGTCGGGCTACCCGCTCGAGCCCGCCCGACCCGAACAGTCGCGTACCCGCATATCCCTAGTAATGAAATTGTTGCATGGCCACCGGTTGTATTCGCCGAATCTCACTCCAATGGATTTTCTTTTCTTTTCTTTTTTTTTTTTTGTGAAGAAAATTAAAATAAACAGTTTATCAACGAACACCCACCTATACCAAAAGATATGAGAATAATTAGAGCTAGTGCTGGATTAATTCTGAAAGAAAAGAAAGGTTATCACAATCACTTATTTATTACTTGTTTAAAACAATGCAGAAGGGCAGCATTTTGAATATTTACTGTGACGATAATAATAAGCAAAAAAGTAAGCACTGGCTTAAACATTTCATGATTAAATCTTCTAGAATATTTAATACGATCTTATTAGCTAAAATCAGTGATCTCGATAGAAATAAATTTACATAAAACTTAAATTTTTCGGTATCAATGTCATCTCAAGGTTATGTTCTTTACATATCTGAATGTATTTTTTTTTATCAACTACATGCAATAAAAAGAAAACATTGTTGTATGAAAAAAAAGAACATTAATGAAAATTCTGAAAAAAATGACTTTGGGAAAAAATATTCTTATTGATCTTTTGATACCATTCATGTTAAGTAAAAAATATTTTTTGCATCATCACGATTCGAAAAGATATTTAAGTAGCTTTTCTTAAAAAACCACTCTGTATATACATTAATATATTTAAATAATATATCTAAATACATATAATGAAATAAATAATCAAATACCAGGAAGTAATGAATTTAGTGCATTTCATGACTCTTTGATTAACAATTTCGATATATTTGAATTTTTAATCTTGTTGAAACAATTATATCATTTTTATACGGAATACATTTATTAATGGATGATATTTACAATTATTTATGAATTTATTATAATAAATTTAAATAAACTTTCAGGATAGATAGCAATATAGAAGATACAGAATTGAATGTGGAAGCGGCACATGCAGAAATCTTAAAATATTTCCAATCTGTAACTAATAACAGGTGGTTAATGATAAAAATTTTCGCGGTTCTTATATTTTTCTTCATATTTTTTGTAGTATTTTTGGCATAAAACAATTATTACATTATTATTATATATATTTCTTTACGCAACTTTGTAGTTGACCATCCATATCCATTACATGTGATATAAGATGATCGAAGAACAAGACGAATTTTTATAAAATTACGACTCATTAGTCATAGAATTATAATATAGTTATTGCATTCCTCAACCTCTTTGTTGAATTGTGAATACTGTAAGTATTAATTATTAAAAGATCCATCAATGTAGACAAAATTCTACATTGTTGTTTATAAAATGTAAAAAGGAAGCTGTGGGTAATAAATGTATAATTTTCAATGCTTGGTAATTTTTGGTATATATGTATGTACGCGTGTAGCAACTGAAGATCATAAAAGTTATAAAACATAACGTAATAATAAATTACAATTTATTTCAATTTCTTTAAAATCTTATATAACAATTGTATTTAATTTAAATTCATATTACAATTTATTTCTCGTCTGAATGTTTACGAAGATAGTAAATTTTTAAACGAAGATTTACATAATTACATGTATAAAGAAACATTTTTACAATTTGTCCTATACTTCAGTACATTTCTAAAGAGTAATTAAATATATATATATACAATTTGCTTTTTCCCCTTATTTATATAACAATGATGGCTAACAGACATACTTCTGATAGCAATACATGTTTATCACATTTGATAAATCAAAATGCATGATTTTCTATTTCATGAAGTAGTAAATGCTGGTTGATCTATTAGCCTTGACATATCATTGTTATTTATTTATTGAAACTTTGTTTTATAACTAAATATTTTGTAACTATAATGACAAGTTTAACGCATATACGAAGATATTTTATAACAAAATAAAAGACTCAGACTTTGCTGTTATGGTGTGATTTGTCCAGCGATTCTCCCGAAGAATGTAAGGAACCTGAGAATAATAGTAAATTGTAAATAACATGTTTTATCTACTACCAATTTGTTTTAATTTGAAAAGAAAGAATATGAAAAATGCAAGAAATAAAAAGAAGAAATAAAGATAGAATTACTTGAAAAATTAAAAATATGATACACGTAATTATAAAATTATAAATTAATTATAAAAGTAATTACAAAAATATCAAAATCAAATCACAAGTCCATGTTCTATAACATAAATTATACTTTAACAATAATATTATAATATAATGTCATTAACGAACACTACTTTCACAAAAAATTAGATAAAAGAATACATTTAATATATACTGAATAACGAAAACTTGTGATTTAATTTCGATTTAATTTAATTATATATGGCATATTTTGTACTGGTGAATAAAAACCAAAAAATTCTATATTATCAGGGAAACAAAATCAATCTCGGAACGTTCAACTTGACATACTGCATTTATTTGCAATTATTTCCCTCCATAGTACTCCAAAATTGTCTCACTTTAGAGAATCGCTTGCGTCCTTGCATGCACAACAAAAAAGAAGAAAAGAAAATAATAATGACAAAAAAAGGAAGAAACTCATTTCAATGAAAGTAAAAGTGACCATTAATGGGTGTGGCAGTTTCTTGCAGTTGCTTGTCATCTTGTACACAAACCTTTGTGATTTCGAACTCGTTCTCGTGCTTGATGGAAACCAGAATTGCGTGGAGGCGGCAGTGTTTCTTCCCCCCATACATGCGGCGTTCCAAGAGGTGGAGGTAATATCGAACCAGGAGGTGGAGGAGGTGGATGAATATCGTTAGAAAACGGAGGTGGCGGTGATCTATGATTAAAAGGAGGAAGCAAGTGTGGAGACATTGGTGGTGGGGAACCTGTATTGTCGTACCTGTTGGGAGCAGGTGGATGCAGAGACATAGGTGGAGGTGAAGACAACCGACCACCAAGTGGTGGCGGCCGCTGACCAACTTCATATGGTGGTACTCCGGACGTATTTGGCAACGGAGGTGGTAAATAGTGAGGAAATAGTGAATGTAAATAGGAAGGTGGTGGTGGCGGTGGAACATTTGAAGAACCAGAAAATATTATAGGGGAACTGGATGATTCTGCTCCTATGAATAATGGAGGCGACGTTGTCGTCTCACCATTTGCTTCCAGTCCTGTTTGAAAATTACGTTAAGAAAATACAATTTTCTACATTAAAATAATTCTACATCTGTAATATTGTATCGGTACCACTTCACCAACAATAAAATGACCTAAATATCTTCGATAATTCTCATTCTCATAACTTCAATTGATGTTTATGTACATTCAATAACAAATATTTATGTTTATAATTTCTACCAATACTAAATAGGAAATCAATTTATCACATTAAATTAGCAACAATAATCTATCAAATATATTTTTTTAAAATTAAGATAATATTCACTACTTAAAGCAATTATAACATTAAAATAAAATTAGCTATAAAATTAAAAAAAATTTTGTTTACTATACTTACGATGCAATTTTGCCTCAGAATCTACATCATTAATATTTTTTTCTATGAGAGTAAGGCGATTACGCAATTGACCTGCTTCAACCTTCGATTCCTCTAAACGACGTTCAACCTGACGAGCTATTACCTTAATGTAAAATTTAATCGAAATATTAAAACAAATTTTGTAACATAATATTTAAAAATAATCAAAAAATCCATACCCATTGCTCGTGTGCTTTTGTTTCAAGAACAGAAATTTGGTTCTTGTATTCTCTTTCTTGATCTAATATTTCCCGTTTTAACATTTCTACTTGTTGTCTAAATACAATTTAAAAAGTTTATGATTATTACATTAATCATAGAACGAATTTCCAAATATACTTTGAACAATTAACACTCACTTATAGTTTTGTATTTCATTTTGCATCGTTTGTATTCGTTCTACAGTGGATACAACTTCACCCTGCTGTTGCAACCAAATAGCTTCTTCTCTGTAATAATACATAGAATTGACATATATATCTGTGTGTGTGTGTATTTAAAAAAAAAAATTTTATATACTAATTTGAATAAACTTGTAATACTTTTGGCGTTGTGCTTCTTTTTCCTCGAAAAAATTTGTCAATACTTCAAGTCGTGTCTCTGCATCTTTTTTTTCTTTCTCCGCTATTTTACATTGTTCACTTAAAGTAGCTATTTCCTCTTTAATGACTTTTACGTGTTCTACAATTCAAAAGTATAAATATAATTTGACCAAGTAATTTTAAGTAATACTTCAAAATATACCTTCTAATAAATTATGAGCTCCTTCAGTTTCGGCCAATCGTATTTTTAATTCGTTTCTTTCTTCAAGCAATGCTGTTGCCTCAACTTTAATATGAGATACATCATACAACTTGTCCAAATCCAAGTTGTTAGAATTCAATCGATTAATAGCATCTACAAGGTCTTTTACTTCTACTTCTTTACCTTTCAACTCTTTTTGTAAGGATGCTTTTTCAGTAGAAATCTATAAAAATAAATTTTTCAGTAGAAAATATAAAACATGATACTGCACAATCACCATTGATCTCATATGTGCATATGTATTTAACACTTACTTCCTTGATTTGCATTTCTAATTGTTGCACCTTATCATTCAATGTTCGTTCGATATTATTCTTACTGTTTACTTCTAGTTTTAAATTTTCTCTAAGTTTAGTAAATTCAATTTCAAATTCTTCGTATTTCCTTTTAATAAATGTAAGCTCTGCTGATACAGATTCGTTCTGTAAAATATTCAGTATTAAAAATTACATATGTATATGAATATTCTATATATACATGAACTATTTAAATGATACCTTAATTCTGTAAAACCTATTATATAAAAGATAAGGAAAGACAGGGTAGTATTTTTACTATCCTTGTCTTTTATGCATAGATTTTACAAAATTAGAATTAAAATATCCTTTAAATTAACAGTTTTTTGACATACATAGGTTAATATCTTTTTATAAAGAATATCGAAATGCATCAATTAATATATAATATATAATAATAGATAAAAAATATATCACTACATTTAAAAAAGTCGAGATGACCTTGAAATTTCCAAACCTGTCCACGTGCAAAAAAATCATTGCCATGTTATGGCCCTTTTAGAGCTAAATAATTTTTATTAATAAAAAATTCTCCATATTTTCAAACACAATGGAGTTATTTAAATGGCCTCAATTAAATTAAATTAAATGGTTCATCCTGCACAATACTATATATTATTATACTATATTATATAATACTATTTTTGAATATATATAGTTACAAACGTTAAGTTTATTGAATTTAAGCTACGATAAATACGTAGATACAATAAACAATTAAATAGATATTCTATTTATAAAAATATTGATTACCTAATTCATATATACATACGTACCTCTTGAGTTTTAAGATTTAAAGCATTTGTTAAAGATTCATTCGCAGCTTGTTGAGCATTCAACCGACTTTGTAGATCCTCAACTGACTGAGCTAACGGATTAACTTCATTATTTGACGAAAGAACTTCCCGTAACATTTTTTCTAATTCTAATCCAGCTTCAGTAGCACTTTCTAAATCTTTTTCCAACATGGCTACTTGATCTTCTAATTCTGCTTTCGCATTCTAGTAAATTATTATTATTGTATTAATATTATATTAATAATGTATTTAAATGCAAATATTATAAAATATTACCTGTGAAGCTTCTAAATCAGCCCTTAAGGAAAGTACCATTTCGTCAGAACCGAATGATTCATCTTCCATACGACTCAACTATAATATAAAGCAATAAATTACAAATTCATTAAAAAAATAATGAATATATAATTGCAATTACCTTTTCCTTTGTCGATTTTAAATTTTCGTTCACCATTGTACATTCTGCTTCTGAAATAAGTAAATCTTTTTCAAGTTTGTTGATTCTAGCTATCAGTTGTCTATCACCCCTCATATTCTATAAACATATAAAAATTAGTAAAATTATACATACATATTTCCTTATTTATACATACTGTTGTTCATATAATTTTATACAATTTGTTAACAATATTAAATTATTAATATTTACATATATAAGAAATATATTTTAAAAGTACATAATAGTACCTCAATGCAATAGTATCCTAAAGAAAATATAAGTATTGCAATAGCAGTGACACTTAAATACATTAATGTTAACCAATAATTTTCAATTTCTATCCCACTTATTGGAGCATTTTCACTGCTTTGAGAAACTTGTTCCTGTAACAAATAACTAAATAATAAATAACACAGAAAAACATTATTTATAGTTATTAATACTTCTATAATAACTCATACTTACATGATGTGGAAAATCATTATCAATATCGTTTAAAGAACATTCAACATTATCAATTGTACAAACATTAGAAAGTGAAGCTAAAAAGTATTAATATAAATTCAAATTATTTATGAATGTTGGAGAGAATAATATTACTTTTTATAAAGTCATAAATTATTTCTTACGTTCTGTCCTATAAAAGATATTCTCAGATGTTTCCTTAGTTATATATGCCATAGTGTCCTCAGTATCTAAAATATATTGAATACTGGATGTTATTTTTTCTACAGAAATAATATTTTTAATATTTGAACTAGATTTTGCACCTATTTTTTCATACTGTTTAATATTTGAATCAAATTGAATAATTTTACCTTCAATATTATTGGTATCAGTAACAACTGATACTTTGTTGTTTACATCTTCTTCAATATCATGTTTACTAAAATTTTCAATGCTTTCGGTTTCTTTTACTTTTCTTGAATCATCTGGTTCTACTTGTAATTCCAAATGTTCTTCTGTTTGTAATTCCAAATTTTTTATACGTGTTTTAATATTTTCTAATAATGAGACACTTTCTATATCAATTTTATCAGAGTTTTCTGCATTATTTGATTTAGCATTAGTAGTAGTATCAGTAGTTGTAGTTATTGTAACATTTTGAGAAGACTGAATATCTTTTATTTCAATTTGATCAGAACTTCCAACATTGTCTTCATCAGATTTAGTGTCATTAATCGCAATTATGGCAATATTTACTGATGAATGAACATCTGTTTCAACTTCAGAGTTTTCTGCGCTTTGTTCATCTGATTTAATATCATTAATTGCAATTATTGTAACATTTTGAGGAGACTGAATATCTTTTGTTTCAATTTGATCAGAACTATCAGCACTTCTTTCATCAGATTTAGTATCATTAGTTGTAATTATTACAGAAGAATGACCATCTTTCATTTCAACTTTATCAAAATGTTCTATGTGTTGCTCATTTAATTTAGTATCACTGGTTGCAATTACTGTAACATTTTGAGGAGACTGAATATCTTTTGTTTTAATGTGGTCAGAACTATCAGCACTTCTTTCATCAGAGTTAGTATCATTAGTTGCAATTATGACAGAAGAACGACCATCTTTCATTTCAACTTTATCAGAATGTTCTATGTGTTGCTCATTTAATTTAGTATCACTGGTTGCAATTACTGTAACATTTTGAGCAGACTGAATATCTTTTGTTTCAATTTCATCAAAACTATCAACATTTTTTTCATTAGATTTAGTGTCATTAGTAGCAATTATGACAGAAGAATGATCATCTTTCATTTCAACTTTATCAGAATGTTCTATGTGTTGCTCATTTAATTTAATATCACTGGTTGCAATTATTGTAACATTTTGAGGAGACTGAATATCTTTCGTTTCAATTTGATCAGAATTTCCAACATTTTCTTTACCTGACTTAGTGTCATTAAATGTAATTAATTCAATACTTGCTGAAGAAAAGATATCTGTTTTAATTTCATTAGAACTTTCTACACTTTGTATATGTGGTTGAGTTTCAGATGTAGCATTTTCTAACGACTGAATATCTACACTCTTAGTTTGTTCAGTGACTCCCATACTTCGTACATCTGGCGCATTATTTACAACTTCTTTGCTAGAACTGACATCTTCTTTATTTAATTCAGTCACTTTTTTTTTTTCGATATTTGATTCTTCTTTGGAACCATTAATCGTAGATATTTGTAGATTGTTAATATCAATAATTTTGTCCGAGAATTGATTATCTTCTACATTAGTAAGCGTCTTATTATCTACATCCTTTGTTGGATATTCTACTTTATCAGAAAGTATACTTATATTCAATGGTGAACTGTGTATGCCAGATATTTGTGGTAAATCTAATATGTTCTCTGAACTTTTTACAAAATCTTGAAAATCAGCTTCATTAGAAGTAGCTTGTTCTTTGGTTTCTAATTTACTATTTAACATTTCAACTCCATTTTGTCCATTGGACACTACTGTTGCCTGTACATTTTCTTTTACAAAGGTTGGTTCAAAAGGCCCATTGTGATCTAAGTGAACTGTAGTTCCATCTATAATCTCATAAGATGAAGTTATATCACTTCCACTCTCTGGCAGTTCTTTTGAGGATTTTAAATCCAAATTATCAGTTTGTTCATTAGAAACTTTAATGCCTGACTTATTTTCAATATCTGATTTCTTCGATTGAAGCTTCTCATTCGATGAAATGTTATTAAATAATGAATCAATCGATACTTCATATTTTAAATCTCTATGAAAAATTTTATATTCTTTTACAAATGATTTTGGTATATATCCATGGTTACCATTTATCTAAAATTTATAAGATTCCCTTAGATTATAAGAAAGACTACAAAATAAAGAAAAACTTAAAATCAGCATATTTTTATATTGTTTTCAATATTTAATTTGATCTTATTAAAAAAGGTTTACTTGTCTTGTTATAAGATAATTTCACACATCAATACGAACAATGAAAGATTAATGAAATGAAATTATAAAAATAGAAATTAAAATTTACCTCTACACCCCATAAATCTTTTCTCCTGCCTGCCTCTTTACTGTAAACTGTAACTTTATCATTAATTTTAAACGCTAGTAATCCTGCCTCATTTGGACTATACTTGATGGTCGTCCTAGCTAATGAAATAGGCTCTATAGAAAATAAATTATTAAATAATTTAGAAGAATTACAAGGGAAAAAGATTTTAAATTAGATACATATTGCAGATAAAGTATGGCTTCAATTACCGGAACATTTAGGATCATAACAAAGTCGTTTGTCTGATAAAACTGAGGAACACTGCGATATTACACTAAATATTATTGCAATAACTAAAAATAATACGCTAAACAAATTCTCCGTCATATTTCTACTGCTGCAGTTCCACATCACTACTAATATATAATGACACAGCCTTGGACGCACATTTTATCCGTGAAGTAGTCTATATGAAGATGGTTCGTCGAAAGGAATATTTCATATTGTCGCGAAACGAATATTGACTTCACAGGATTGGTAATTCAATTTAAACAAAATACGGAAAGACCTGTGGGTTCATTGAAATTTCAAATTTTCCACATTTTGATATGTACATATACATAGATTGAAATTATTTCAATATATATATATGTATATATATGTATATTTAGACTTAGATTATAGAAAATATTATATTTAACAAATTAACAAACATATGTAAATAATAAATGGATACGTATGCATTCGGAACAAAGGATGCCAACCGAAACAAAATCATGCGAATTTTCAACGCATCTATTATTACGACTTTACTGGATCTAAAGTGCACATGCGCAATATAAAAAGTTGGAAACAATGTTCAATGCATTTGTTTCCATTCAATTCAATTTCAATGTTTGATATATTTATTATTGTTTGATTTCTTTCTGATATTTAGATTTAATTAATAAATTAAAATATGAAAATTGATTATAATATGAATATTGGTGACTTTTAATCGTTAGATTTTAAACACTGATCATAATAGAATAATACAATCATTTGCATTTAGAATGAAAATGTTATACTACAAAAAGTATAAGTAATATCCGCAGTTATAAAATTATTTTTTTCTGTAAACATTCATATTAAAGAATTTATGTTATCATAGTGTGCATTAATAATTTAATTATTATGATACAAAGTTCTTAGAATAATTGATTTATTTAATTATGAAAATGTTAAAGTTTATATTTTAATTTCTTCTTGAGGTTAAACAGTACGTTATAAAAAAACATATCAATTTTTCAAGTAATAATAAATGATCAAATTTTTAAAAGACATTTTTATTGAAATGAACTACGTAAAAACTATATAATAAATAGGAACTATGCAACTTTTAATATTAATCTATTCCAATTTTAAACTAATTTCAATGCACTCGAACTTTAAATTAATTATGGCATGGATGAAGTGTAGACCCAGATGAGGTTTAAGATAAATCCATCATTTTATAAGGCTTCGTGTCCTACATTCTGAAATACCGATCATGCAAAAAATCAGAAGTATGCGTGTATGTGTTTGTTATTTGATGCATTTTTCTACCATATCACAGACGAGATACATATGTGGATAGATCTCCTAACGTGCAAAGTATTTTTTTATCCCACGTTCGAGGAGTCCTAGGACTTTATTACTATTTTCACATTCTGTCGTACCGATTTGGAGAAGTTCTGCACCACAGCGCTACTAGTGATGAAAATTAAAACCAAAAAATGTGAACAATGTTGTCTTGGCTCTGAGAACTATTTACTGAATCGAATGCTTCATTAATAATATGGACTCTAATCAGGGTTAGATCAAATCACTATGGCACTAACTATGGCATCATCACATATAATGAAAGTAATACAGAGCCCAATATGCAGAACAAGATGATCACATTCTATGAGAACATCTACTCTATATTAAGAAGGGAATTCTAATAGTTGAAATAAGGAGAAAAATATCCTTTTTCAATAAGTCAAATAGACAAAAAAATCAGACATAATAGAAATAATGTATTATTAGACTCTAATAAATTAAAAAGTTCAAAAATTGAATACTAACATAACACAATGTTCAGATCTACTAAGAGACCTAATGGCAACTAAAACAATTAATTAAAATAATATCATATGGTATACCATAGATTATTATAAAGAGATACAACAAATATTATTTTACTTTATTATATTAAATCACATATGATGAAATTGAGATGTAGGGTAAGATTATAAATCAGTACTAAAGAAAAGATAGCCAAAAGTACAAAACAAGATAGAAACTATTATATTGTTCATGTGATTATATATATATTTTTATCATGTACATTCACAAATTTACGAATGTATTTTTTATGTAAAGGCCTATGAACTGTTAAGGCCTTAGATATTTTAATTTATAAAAAAAGAAAAAGAAGGATTTACTTATTTGGATGATTTTAATATCTTTATTAGAAATTATATTATATAATATAATATAAATCAATTGAAATCAAATTAAAACTTACTTATTGCTAGCTAGCGTTTAGTTAAATTTGGGATAACTTTTTTTTAATTTATGCTTTTTATTTTTGCGTTGATCGAACATGATCTAAGATTGTTTTCTTTATTGATCATATGTACAGTGACTCACGAAAGTATTTGAATACTTACTAAAATATTTCCTAAGTTATAATAAGTATGTTATACAGTACATACAAAAATATTATTAACACTGTATATACTCTGGATTATATAAGTAACGTTTCAAACAAATCGAGAAATATACATAATAGTTATGAATTGTTTTTCACAAACGTAGATTTCGCTGAAGCCACAAAAGTTTTGAACAAGTGACTTAAAACTCTAATATTTAGTAGGTCCACCTTTGGACGAATAATATGTTGTAAACGATTGTGCATACTGTTTTCTGTAACAGTTTTACTTTTCTGTAACACTAGATAATATAGAATTCGAGTATTTTTTCTTTCAAATTTGCTTTGGATGTTATGTTAAATTTTTGTAGCCCTTTTCCTATTATAACCCAAAGATGCTCGATCGAGTTAATCACAGCTTTGTGGTAGTGTGACCAATATGTGAGGAGTATTATATAAGATCCATTCTTTAACGATTCCTGCAGCATGCTTAGGGTCATTGTCTTGTTGAAAGTAAAGTAAACGTCTTCATATATATACCCAATTTTCTTGCACTTTCTTTTAAATTTTCCGGTAAAATGTGGAAATATTTATATTTGTCCATTGTTGCATCTATGAAGATCAAATGTTGCCTGCTGCCACACACGCCCAAATCTACTATAATCGAACCTCCCTCCTCCCCCTATGCACGCATGTTTTTTACATACATTTCGGTATTTGCTTGTCTCCAAATAAAACTCCGTCCGTCCGATCCAAAAACGTTGAATTTCGATTTTTATACTTTACTAATAAATTCCTTGGCGAATTTTAATCTTTTTTTCTTATTTATGTCGCTAATGTACGGCTTCTTTCTGAACTCTGGCATAATCATTTTCCCGTAGTATTCTTCTGCATAATTCTAGATGTACATTCTTCTTGAACTATTTCTTAACTACTATTGCAAGTTTTGTAGTAAGAATCTTTAGATTTTTTTTAATTTAATGAATCAAACTTCTTTCTTCTTTTTCTGTTAATTTCCTTGGACAGCCTGAACGGTACATGTTTTTCCTTCAGATTTTGATTTTTTAATGATATAATGTATCGTAGTTTCAAACTTTCTTAATCTTCTTTCAATCTCTGTCCATAAATTCTCAATAGACTGTATGTCCTTGAAGAGGAGAAAATGGTGATGGTGTTTGCGGTGTACTGTAAACATGTCGATACACAACTTGCTGAATATCCATCATCAATAGCATTCTTTTCTCATCCGAAAGTTTTTTTATATGGGGAATGAGACTCTCAAAAAACCGAATATCTTCATTTTGGTCTTCAGCTAGCAGTTTCAATTTCTTTTTTTCCAATTCCACTAATTTTGACCCAATATCACTTAAATGATTATGTGGTCTTTTAGATCTTTTCTTATGACTGCTGCTGCAACTGGCAACGGATGGGGACGGAGAAGGGCTACTATCCTCGAATAAGCTTTCATTTGGATCTAGCGTTGCAGGATCTACAGGTGCAGGGGATGTTGCTTTTTGCGAGGTCAAATTCTTATTCCCTTTATTTTCTCGAGGAGTAAATTGATCCTTGAGAAATAATAAAGGCTTAAAATATTGCCAGGAAGATACTTCTGCTTCATTTATTTGCTGATTTTCATCTAGATTTTCGATATACTCTCCAGTGCCATCATCTGACTTCGGCTTTATTTTTTTGTACATCTCAATACGAAATTTATCTCTCAAATTTTTCCACTTATTTCTAATTTCCTTACCTAAAACAAAAAAATTACAATTACTCTTTTTTTACGAATTATCTTTTTTTACTACTTTTTGGAAGATTCCTTGCGACTAGTAGAAGCTTCAAAGATTTTTCTTTGACATTAAACTTGGCTTCACTACTATAATAAAAATCATAGAATCAATTAACTTTATTATGGGAATGTCTTCAGCCGATCCACATGAAATCTCCAAATTCTGAAGATTTTTTGAGAATTTCAAATGATTTTTATAATATTTTTATTTCGAAATTTCCCAAATACAATTGATGTAATCGACGGAAAGCACATACGCTTAAAATGGGTCCCACCCAATTCTGGGACAATGTACTATAATTATAAGCAGTTCTTTTTCTATTTTTTTGCAAGCGATTGCAGATGCTCGTGGAAAATTTATAATTGCGGAAATTGGGGGATACGGAAAGAAAAGTGATGATGGCACTTTTCGTTCTTCAAAAATGTTTGAGTTGATGGGAAAAGGAAATTTAAATATTCTTACAGACTCTCCATTACCGGGAACATCAATCCAATGCCCTTTGTATTTATTGGAGATGAGATTTATCCACTGTTACGACATTTACTGAAACCATATAATCGAAAAAAATTTAGATCTACAAACAGAGTACTTCAATTCTCGTTTTTCTAGAGCAAGTATTGTAGAATGTGCATTTGGAATAATGAATGCCAAATGAAGAATTCTCTGGAAACCAATAGAAACATTGCCTGCGTTTGTTGACAATATTGTCAAGTGTATACGTGTTCTGCATAATGCAATCATTGATTTGGAAGGGAATGAAAGCCTCGAAATGTTTAACGAGCACGAAATTGCGAGAAAGTGAGAGAAGGTACAATAGGAAGAAATAATGATAGAGCTTCAGGCCACGTTTATTGATGAAAGGAATACTTTTAAAGCTTTTCTTTGGCTTTTCTTTAACAAAATCTGATTTTATGTAACGGCTTCAAAATAAATAAAAATGATGATAAATTAAAAGAAAAATCAAAAATATGGTAAAAACAGACGCAATTCCTGATCTGCGAATATAACGTAGTTAGTAAACGATCCAATACATGCGATATTTTGTATCAGTTTCTACAATTATATATTTCAAAATACATTTATATATTATTAATACACTGTCAATATATGAGAAATTGATTAAATATATAAACTGATATAATAATTTATAATAATTTATATAAATATATAATATATAATATATATTAATATAATTCTATATATTTCAAAATACATTCATATATTATTAATACACTGTCAATATGAGAAATTGATCAAATATATAAATTGATATAAATATAATAATTTATAATAATTTATATAAATATATAATATATAATATATATTTATATTCTATATATTTCAAAATATATAGAATTATATTAATATATATAATTCTATATATTTCAAAATACATTCATATATTATTAATACACTGTCAATATATGAGAAATTGATCAAATATATAAATTGATATAAATATAATAATTTATATAAATATATTTTATTATAAATATGTATATAAATTATTATAATTAACTTACTTGTACTATGCAGTTCCGTTGCCACTTCTTCCCAAAGTTTATCTAATATGTATCTATTGTGATGATTTCTGTCTTTTTGGTCCCATAAGGCACGTCTTTTATAAACTAAACTTATTAATGCATTAGACATGATGTGCAAACACGCGAAAATAAACGATATCGGGAACAATAAATGATACAAGGTGGAGCGGCGAGGAACGAGGATAGCGGCGAGATGAGCGCCTCGACAAAGCTAACCAATGTAATGTAACGGAAGTGTTTGTACTGGAATGGCGAGGAGAGCTGCGAGGAGAGCAGCGTATAATAGCGGTGCAGCTAGAAACAGAAATATTCGTTTCTACTAGCGTTCGGCAACATTCGGATGCATTCGGATGCATTCGGATGTATTCGGTAGCATTCGGTAGCGTTCTATCGCATCAATAGCATTCAATTGAAGATCTAAGTATTTATATATCTATTATTTCTTCTTTTTTATTATTTTTTTTATTTATTTTTTTATTATTTCTATTATTTATTATTTTTTTTCTATCTTCTGAGCTTGTTTTTTTTTTCGAGATATGACGTTGACATTATGATAATTAATTGTAATATTTTCTACATGTGTACAAGTTTTTGCTGCTTCCTCGAAGACATCTTGAGATATACTGAGAAGAATGGCTCGTTGTAGCATTTCGCTCCTCGCTGTTCTCCGCGTCACTGTAAACGCATCGCACCGCGCCTTACAGCTTTCCTCTCTCCTCGCCACTCTCCTCGCCGCTCTTCTCACCGCTCTGCTATAATCACTTGCTAAGGGAAAGAAGCCGAATAGTGTCGGATTCTTACCAACTAAAACCTCCACGGTGGGTTGCCTCTTGCGCATTGGAGAATCTCCTTTTTCAGGTATGATGCTCCTTGGGCATTTACCTCATTGAAGTCCTTCTTCTAAATGGGAGTCCTGTCCTCACTGCTCTTCTTGTTGTATAGAATAGAATATGCTAAATACAAAGAAAGATGCGAAGGAGTTGCGCGGCTTACATACTAACATACAGTGATGTCCCGTACGATACATGATATCTTTAACATAACCCCATACGGGTGTCCATAAGGTCTCTTTACAATTTCAAAAATTTATTACAAAGGCAATTGATGAGATATCTTCATTAGATTTGTTCTATGTGCTCAGTGGTTATCAAGGTTTTTATCACATTGCATTTCAGGTATCCTTTTGATGAATAAGGTACTGTTAAATGAACCTCTTACAAAATGGCTACTCCTCAAGAAAGTGTGTACCATGGTTTATTGAAACCAAATCGGATCTGCAGACTCAACGAAACTTCAGAATTATGTATGGAGGAGATCCACCATCAATTCGTGCATGGCACAAGAAATTTATGAAGACAGTGTTTGATAAAGGGAGGAGTGGACGACCAAGAACATTTGAAGAAAGTATCGATCGTGTAAGAAATCGAGTACCGTCTTGATGTGCTTCGTGCAACTAATGGTGCTCATATGAAGGTATATTAAATGAGGCAAAAAAATATATAACTTAAATATATACGTCTCATTTTGTAATAATTTCCACTTAATCTGTCTTTTCATTTGCCTTTGTAATAAATTTTTGAAATTGTAAAGAGACTTTATGGACACCCTGTACATTTTACATGAGTATGCTTAATATGTGCTACGAGTATAGCAAAATTCTCTGCTGGCTTCTCCTTGGTCCTTCGGCGGGATGCCTACTCTTGTCGTTGGATGCTTTACCGCGCTGTCGATGGTTTTGATTGACAAGACCCTAGGCGATGCCATCTTTCCCTGGATGTGTAGTGCCGTAATTCGGCCTAATGGAGGAGAATCTTACCATCATGGTTCCTACGCCAAAGTGTCCCGAAGTGGACGCCCTCCATTTATGTCGTTGCTGCAGTTGACGGAGATAATCGAGCTGCCACCGCAGCTCCAGAAGCGTTTGATGCATGGCTTGAAGAAGTTGAGAACTTCGAGGGTTGAACTATGTCATTTTCAAGGAGCTCTATCATCTGTTCGTCTATCTCGGCCTTGTGGATAGGCGGGTATCGATTATCTTGCGCGTTACAACGTTTATTTTTCCTAACTTGTCCACAGGAATGTGGAAAAAGTCACAGTGAGTCGATATGATATCGTCAGCGTAGGCCAGCTCTTCTTTGTTTAAGTGATCTCAGGGAATTATGTACGAAATTTCCTCGATCCATTTGTCGACTGTCTTAGTCTTTGATATTGAGCGAACTCGCGATTCAGAACTGAAAGGTGATTGTTTCGAGTCTGGCGGGCACGTTGAGATTTCCTCGACGTCTTCCAACAGGTGAAAAGAAAACGCGTTCTTCGTCGGATGTGAAATCTAATTCAAAGGTGCGTCCAATTTTGGTCAGCGACGTAGTTTGCAAACTTGGGCGCTTTACAGAATCGTCGTTCACGTGAAGTTTATACCGTCGCAACGCGTTCGTGGTGTTGGTTGTTGGCTCGATTTTGAAGGAAGTAAGAAAGCACGTCACGATAATTCTAAAGTCTAAACAAACGTCGGATGCCCGACGTCACAGATTCACCAACAAAGTTCCAAGATGAAGAGTTGGAAACATTGCTGAATGAAGATCCACCTCAAACGCTTAAAGAATTGTCAAAATCGTTAAATGTTGGTGAATCGACTGTAAGCAAGCGTTTAAAAACAGCAGGATTTGTTCATAAGCAAGACTATCGAGTGCCACGTGCTTTGGAAGACGTTTAACCATATGCGAATTGTTGCTTCAAAAACAGAACATTGGAAATCATTTTTGCATCGAATTGTTACTGGCGACGAAAAATGAATTCATTAATATATATAAATAAATGTATATAAATGATTACGAGGAATCAAAAATTGGCTTGATGAATCACTTCAAAAGAAGAACAATTTTTTTTATCATGGGATTCATTTATTGCGTGAAAAGTGGCACAATGTTATAGCTAACGATGACAAATATTTTGCATGGAGGTTGTTCTCACCGAGAACCAAACTGTGATGCGAGAAATAAATTCACCGAGCCAAGAATAAAAACTTTCAAATTTATTATATTCTCCACAGCAGGAATTTTCTTTGACGGTACCTTCATGCCTTCCGCTACTTTCTATTTCATTGCTGTAATCATACTTGACTCCCTAATTCTAAGGCTCGGCAAGTTTCTTAATCGCAACAATTCTCGACATAAATAAATATAAAATATATTGCGAAGGACGCATCCTAGGACCATTAGAATGTGTAAATATTACTTTCTGGGACCGACCTCGCTCGACATTTTGAATCAATTAGCTTACCTCCCTAATCCCGTAACAGGAGAAAATACAATAGAATCTACAGCTATACAAGACCAACTCACAAACTAAAGTCAATAGTTTGCAACAATCCAGCAGACCAGTCAAAAGTCTCACAGCACTCCTATGTGCAACTTACTCTCCTACTCATTCAAATCTTACTCTCCTATTCATTCAAATCTTACTCTCCTATTCATTCAAATCTTACTCTCCTATTCATTCAAATTTTACTCTCCTATTCATTCAAATTTTACTCTCCTACTCATTCAAATCTTACTCTCCTACTCATTCAAATCTTACTCTCCTATTCATTCAAATCTTACTCTTCTACTCATTCAAATCTTACTCTCCTACTCATTCAAATCTTACTCTTCTACTCATTCAAATCTTACTCTCCTACTCATTCAAATCTTACTTTCCTACTCATTCAAATCTTACTCTCCTACTCATTCAAATCTTACTCTCCTACTCATTCAAATCTTACTCTCCTACTTATTCAAATCTTACTTTCCTACTCATTCGATCTCACTTACTTAACTTTACATTCTTTACTCATATAATTTACTCATATAATTCATGTTCATCAGATTATCAAATCATCCAATCAAATCTCACTTCTGACGAGTGAATTAAAATCCTACTAGTCAACCTTTACTTGAACCAGCTGACTTTCATTCACGTTGAAAGCAGCAAGCCACCAATCTAATCAACGTCCCTAATACGTGGATTCGGATCGGCACGGTGCAGAGGTATTGTTTATTTTTCTATGTTAATAAAGTCTTAAGTTTTAACAAAAATGACGGAAATTTATTTAAGTACTTAATAAATCATAAATCAATGTTGCTTCACGAGTCACACTGGCAATGAATTTAAGTAATTTGTTAAAAAGAGATCAGAATAAGAATATCCCAAGAATAAGATATAAATGTTGAAACAATCAAGTAAATAATTTAAAACATTGAAATAAATAAATAAATTTTTCTTTAATGGAGTAACACGTAGAAAACCAAATAAAACTTGATTAATTGCTACAAACTAAATAATTGTCGAATATTTAAAAATATGGGAAATAATTTAATTGTTATAAATAATGTTGAAACTATGATGTTTGGAAATATAAAAGAATTAAATTGCTGATTCAATTATTATAAGTAAAGAGCAAAAATTGTTAAATAATATACAAAAATATCATAAAAATACATTAGTGACTCGGTTGTTGTAAATTATTAATTAAAAATTTTAAATACTTAAAAACATTACAGAAGAGAATTAATTGTTCAATTGTAATGTATAAATTATTAAAAACGATTAAACAATGCTTAAACAATTAGAATATTCAGAAATATTATTTAACCCTCCGAGTACTGAAGCGCGCAGTCCTATGCCGGGCTCATTTCTGACTCACACGGATATTCCACTAATCAGACGCATTTACGGTTGCTCGAGGGTCGATCTCACGTATATATACCAACACGTTGACGGTCGCTCGAGACTCGAGGTCCTCACGAACATTATACACGCTAAGGGTTGAACATTCATCGCTGTACGGGCGTATTGTATGTAATGTTCGCATTTTACATATATAGGAAAATATAATATATAATAGCAATGGTTTATAAAAAAATAATATTTATTCAACATTGTTGTGATAATCTTCCACGAGAGAAAGAGTAAAAGGTTCGTTTGCTTGTTGCGCGGGCATATCAAACAAATAGACAAATAAAACAATAATAATAAAACAATAAATAAAAACAATGATAATTGTTGCCGAGCGTGGATAGAGTGTGTACTTTGTTCAAATGCTGTCTGAAGCAGACTGGCGAGTAGAAACTATATAAACTTTAGGCTATATTTTCCTATTTGTCGTTAAGTGTTTCCAGAAAAATGATATGGCTATTACTGTTGGGAGTGTGTTTTAGCAATATAAAGAAAGAATGAAGAAATGACTATATTGAAAATGCATAAAGGAGAAAGATATTCAAAAAAAGTATGTCGGTGTATCCTCGTAGTTTCCTATTCTTCGTAGCAGTTTATTACCGATCGATCGTCACATCTGGTGACCGGCTGTAATAGGAATAAGACTCTTGCTATAAGGAACTAACCGATGGTGGTGAGCCTGAATCCAGCTAGTTAAAAATCATCCCGGCACAGTGCACGGAGTGTTAAAAATTGACTTATAAGATTTGATCGATGTGTATACAATGAAGGTTCAATTAGTTCTGCGAGTTTTATCTTGTGTGATATTTCGAAATATTAATTTTTCTATTGCAGTAATTAGTAATTTGATTATTTTTAGATTTTTGTTATTTTATAATCTCCATTAATTTAATTAAGGCAACAATAAATACTGCAATCTCTATATTTTTTACAAACACTTGACATTTGCACTGTAGTTTTTTAACTTATAACTCTGTTGACATATACTAAATGCTAATATATAAGTGATCTGTGATATATAATGCTAATTCATGTAGAAAATAATTATATTATAGTCAAAAATTAAATTGGTCTTCTCTCAGGAATAGTCATACAAATAAAAAAACGATCACGTTCAATTTGATATTACAGTTATAATAGATATAAATACGTCTATAGAATTAATAATTTGAACATGATAACTGGACTGTGAGTATGTATATAATTTTATATTCTATATTTTTGTTTTTTTTATAATTAAGGAAATGAACCTAAAGCAAGAATTCTTGTAGATTTGTGGAATTTTAAATTTTTCAAAAATTAAAATGTCTAAATATTTGCAGTTTGATGATAATAGAAATTTGTAGAAAAATATTAAAAAGTATGAAACATGAAATTCCAAAAAAAATTTTTTTATATATCGTGTTATTTCAGTTTTATTTCTTCCTCTTTTTAATACTTGGATAATATTTTAAATTGTGTTTTAAATAAAGACATTGACCTGTTGTATTTGAATTTTTGTAGTTACATGAACACAAATTGTATAATGTAAATGAAGGAAATTTATATAATTGTCATCGAGATGAATTTAACTACTTTGAACAAATATTAGTCCATTAATATTTTCAATTTCACTATGTTTGTATCATTGTCATAAGCAATTTATTTCTTAATTTAATCCTTCGATTACTGAAGCTCGCAGCCTGTACCGAGGTCACTTCTGACCCACACGAATATTCCACTAATACTAATACATATTTAGGGTCGGCCGAGTGGCTCACCGATACTGCACCAACACACAGAGTGACGCTCGAGACCGAGGTCCTCGTCGATATTGCAGCAACGCAGTGACAGACACCCGACTCATATCGGAACAAATAATAATCACATGAATAATAAAGTTATATTTATTATGCAATTATGTACTAATGCAGGCATTACATAAAATTTGCCGGGATTGTGTCGAATGGGCACCGCAAACATATCGATCACAATTATCGCAAATGGTTGAGTATTTATTGTTACTACCTATACAAAAGCAACACCGAGCTCGCTTTTGCCCTGCTACTTTCGGCTTTTTTACGATGTTTCTCCCCGTCGCTTCTATCGCCCTCACAACATTTTTATGTAATCCTATTTCCTGGTTTTCAAATTGTGTGGCTCGTCTGTCTATATTTTTCTCGCATAACTTTTTCCCTAACTCTTCTAAAAATATTTTTCGCCGCGTTCTCAACGTACTGTTACTTTCCCACGTAGGATACTTTATCTGATATATAATGAATGCATTATACGCAGCGATATCGACGAAACGCATAAATAAAGATAATGGCCAACGATGGGTACACTGTCTACACGAATACTCTGTTACAATCTTATTTAAAACATCTACGCTACTTTTAGTAGTGTTACGATAACTAATTATATTAGGTTTAAATGTTTCTGTTGCTGATGATACATTATGTTCATCATTTTTATAAAAATTAGTTAATCGTTTCACGACTCGTTGCCACTGTTGTTTCTCTGGAACGTTTCCATGTTTCCCAAGGTATACATCCAGATTACAACAATAGAATGTTTTGGAATCGCAAAGAGTCCATATCTTTATTCCATACTTCCCCGGTTTGTTTGGCATGTATACCTTGAAGGAGCAACGGCCGCGAAATGTAACTAATTGTTCATCGACGCAACCCGTTTCTGTCGCATTATAACAGTCCTTACAGTTTTTCACAAAAATATTTGTAACGTCTCTCAGTGGTGCCAGTTTATCGTCAGCTTTTCTTTCTTCACGTGTAAGAGGATCGTCGAAACAAATATATCTGAGTATATCTATAAAACGGTCCCGCGACATTGTTGCCGCATAAAATCGTCGAGACAAAGCATTGTCTGCTTTCCACAGATCATTTTTAGACTCTTTTGATTCTCTGTATCTTCCAATGAGAAGTAGAAGACCCAAGAAGGCGTCGATTTCTATACGATCCACCGGTTTCCACTGTTTTTCGGGCGGCATGCACTCCTCTATCTTCTTATTTGTATGCAAAATGATATTATTTATGATTTCATCATCAATGAACAAATGGAAAGATTCATCTATCGTTTGAATATGTTCACTTTTTGTTGTCAGCGAACATTGACGAGAGACAATCGCTGTATCCTTACTAGTTCCAATACGTTGCAAATTACGTTCGGATTTCTGGTTTTCCGCAACTACGTTATACACAGTTTCTGGTATACTGTCTTCTTGCATTTCGGCTTCGAAATCTTGCATTTCGGGTTCAGCATCACTATTTGATACACTTCCATTATCTGATTGTTCGCTGTCAGGAACGTCTTGTACAAATTGAGCGAAAAAAGGCAAAAAAATATTGCTCCTTGGCAATGAAGACATATTGCGTCAATAAATGGAAACAACAAATAGGAACAACGAAAAAAGTAATAAAAAGAACAAAAATAATAATAAAAAAATAGTAAAATATCAAAATAGTGCTAAAAATTAAAATCTAAATAGTAAATACGAAAATAGTATAAAATACTAAATACTAATACCAAGAATAGTACAAACTATTAAATATTAAATACTAAAATACAATGTTAAAATACTAAAACAATAATAAAAACACTAAAATGTAAAATAAACTTTAAAATAAAAAAAATTGCTCCGATTTGCTGCACACGTCTTTCCTCCTCAGAACGTTACCAGAAACTGATTTTTTCATCTTTAGTCTTCGTCACTTCTGCACTTTGGCGGACACATGTTAGCCACATGACGTTCGTGTGTTAGTGCGATCGTCACTTTTCAGCTTAAACAAGCAGCTTCCATCATTGTATGCATTATTGCACGAGTGGCTCTCAACACAGGTCAAAAATGACTCCGGCACAGCGGACAGTTAACAAATAATTTTCAGTGCGGATGTAGCCATTGATTAACTAAGCATAGACTGGACATCCAGTGCTTTCTCGTATCCCACGTTTTAACGGTCACCTGACCCTTTTACTATTTTCGTGTCACACTCTGTCGTACCAATTTAAGCAAGTTGTAGCGACCGTTACCTCCGCAAAATTGAGATCAGCGCTATCTACATTCGCTCAGTCGTTGCGCCGAAAGGTGCGTTTCCGAGAAACCGACGGCGCTGAGTTTATAAAACTCTGAGACAATAAAAAATTTAAAAATTATTAGTCTATTAACTGTTACTAACGAGATGTTTAACAAATTTTAGGAATATATACATACAGTAATCACCAAGGAAATTATTATTCATTCGTTATTCTACATTTACAGAGAATAGTTTAGTTAATTGATTATAATTTACGTTTAATATACAATTAGATATATATTTTTGTTACATCAATAATATTTAGTACAAATTATAAAAATAAAATACGGATTTATTCTTTCAATTTGTTGTACGGTGACTGAATTAAATTACCAACATCGCACCCTACAAAGTTTTGCACTGCAGCGCTACTAGTGTCTGTATGTTCCTAGTCCTACATTCTCCGAAATTTTCAAAATTGTAAATAAAGTTTTCGATTGTCATTACCCAATATAACGAAACGAAATTTTTTAATTTTAAATTCAGATTCTATCATTTTATTTTGTTTCTAAAATCAAACAAGATTCATATATATAAATAAATAACAAGAACAATAATATTTACATATATTACTTGGAAAAAAATTATAGTAAGCTACAGACTTGTTTTATGTATTTAACTTATTGCTATTATTAATTAAACAAAATTATATTTCGAGAACTCAAGTGAAAAATTTTTCATAGCTACTGACTTATCGTTTTAGACGAATAAGTTAGATGTAATTTCTACGTCTGCCGCAGTATATCGCAGAGGGCGTAAGAAACACTCTGATTTCTTTCCAGATCGGTATTTCAGACTCTAAAACACGAAAACCCATTTAATGTCCGGTTTATGCTACTCTTAATCAATAATGTAACAACATTATTCATCTTTTCTGATTTTGACTCTTATTATGTACTAGTAGCGCTGCGGTGCAAAACCTATCTATCGATATAGTAGGATGTGACATGAACATGATGACCCCTGAAACATTGGATACGAAAAAAGCATTGAATATTCGGTCTATCCTAGTCAATGATTACATGTTTGGTCTATTCATACCTCATCTGAAATAATGTTATTACATTTATAAAATTATTCATATATCTTATCTGTGATTTTATCATTGGCAAAGAATAGGATCTCCTCCTAGTCAATGATCTTATTTCGCATCTTCGGTCGTTAATGTTGTGTATAGTACAAAAATATGAAAGGAATCACGTTATAAAAAATTGAATAACAAAGCATTTACATGAATTATATATCCAATTGTATGAATTGTAGTTGTCAAATCAAAGTCAAATTATGTTAAATTAGTATTCTTATCGTATACAGATAATATATTAATTTTAATGTTGCAAGTTATGATTTGCTACATTTGGTAGTGCAAGCAGGTAAATCAAATTCATTTTCAATCTAGACGTTATAAAGCACAATTTATAATGTTAAGGGCGAAGTCAGTCTTGACAGATAAAATATAGAATCAATAGGAAAGGATAATCGAAAATTTTAAAAAATTTCGGCAGTAAGTATAGTGACATCTAGAGAATGTTTATCGTAGTTACGTGGTATTTAAATTTAAAAAAATTTTCTGTGATTTAAATTTAAAAAAATTATTGGTATGTATGTCAATATCTTACTTTAAACGTAAATATTTAAAATAATATTTCAGTATTGTCAATTCCCATATATTTGATTAGAAAAGATATTTAGAAAGATATTTAAAAGGCATATTTTGTCTATTAATCATCATTCATTTCAATTTCAAATATTTTGTACATTAAATATACATACATCTAATCACTTTTTAAGTTGATACAGTACAGACATTATATATATATATTGTTTAATAAACCAATTTATATTTATATTTTTATCAAATTGCAACATGTATATTATGAAATGATTTATCATTATGGGAGTGTCATGATTAAAACTGAAAGTGAAAATGAGATTATAGTATTATTTATTTATTACTAGAATATGTTTATTTATTCATTACTAGAAATATCGTCATACATTTCACAACAAATATATCAATTACATATTTTCACTAAATCAATTTCCATTATATTTATAACATTTTATGAATATATGAAAATATATCTTTATGAAAAGATGTTTAAACATTTTACTCATGTGATATGTTTTTAATTTGAAGAAAACTAGTAAAAAATAATGAAAAATTACTATCATTATGATGATAATCGTGACTTGTTTTGGATATTAGTTAAAAGTTAAAAGTTCTCACATGTCGCAAGAATAGTGAAGTCAGAATATCATCGCAACTTACCTTCAAGTATGTGAGATTGTTCCTTCCTAATAATTTATCATCTTTGTGCCTCTTTAATTGTAATTATATACAATTAAAATGACTGTCGATAACTGTTAAAGTATCGAAAATCAAAAGTTTATTTTCAAATCAATTATTTTTGATTAAAGTAATATTATGAATAGAATATATTTACAATATTCTATGACGAGTATATAAATTATATCATAAATTTTTATTAAGAAAAAAAAAATATTAATATCACTATGTTTAGGAAATTAATATCAGCATATAATTTGATCTCGATAGCGAAAATTTATTAATGATATTAAAAGACGTAATACCAATCTTAAAGTATACAAAAATAGAATAAAATTGTTGATATTACAGAGAAAAAGTACATGATTAAAAAACGTTATATTTCCTGTATGATCGATTCACGGAATTAGGAACTAAATATTTATGTGAAATGTAACGTCAAGTATAATTTATGATAAAAAGGACTCAATTTGTTTCATAGTCTTTGTTACACACACTGAATACTATTCGCGATACGTCTGGCGCCAAAGGAGCGTTTTTATTGAACGTGCACGATCTATCATGTGCACAAACATTAGGTAATCCTCTCGTTAAAATTAACTCGGCTCATTTGCCAATGGACAAATAGAATAATATTTACGATAACTTCAAATGCTAAAGATTACATTTTTCATTTCGAACTTGAAAATAGTGGTTAAATCCAATTTGAAATATTTTCTTTTCCTCTTTTGGTAGATTATGGATACTTATTTATATTTATATTTTTATACAACTAAAAAATTAGGATAATACTTAAATAGTACTTATATATATAAATATAATTAAATTATATATATAATTATAATTAAATGTTATATATAACGCACTTTCAATATTTCATATATTTTTACATATTATATTCATTCTATGCATTTTTGCATCTTTGAATTTCCCATAAATGCATAAAAATCCGCATTCTATAATTTAATGGTAATTATAAAATTCTAGAATAATAATTAAAAAGTTATTAATATAATACAAAACAGATATTGTTAAGGATAATTTTATAAACTTGTGTGCTATTTAAAATAAATATCTGTTATTTGTAAAAACTTGAATATTTCAATATTTCGAAAAAAAATTTTTTTTTTTAAGAAATCGTTTTCGAGAAAATTCGTTAGGTATACTTGGTTTTCATAAATTTTGAACTGCACAGACGTGACTAATCGATTGGTTATTCTGTCTGTGAAAATGAGTGAAAAATGTAGAATTTTCGTTTAAGACCTTCCGTTTAATTTGAATACATTTAATTAAAGATTGTTTAAATACATGTGTACTTGGTTTTAAATTGAATTTTTTTTAAAACAAAGTGTGTTGTGGAAATAATGTAATAATATATACTGCGAATTAGTTAAATTCAAATAGGTAGGTATAATTGATAAAGTTTCAAACTTAATTTTTTCGAAAACGAAATTTCAAATAAAAAAATTTTATTGTTTTCAAAATAAAAACATGTTGTTGTTTTTAATTTATTTTTGCATATGTTATTACTCTTTTTTTGACGCCACTTCATTCTTACCATAACCGGTCATTTTCTTTAAAGAAATACAGATTTTCGATTTACTGTAGAAAATAATGCACAGCATAACATTTAAATAATAATAAAATAATCATATATTTTTATTTCTATATTTAACATAAACAGGAAATGATAGGAGCATTCATCTAAAGATAAATGAAGGATGTTTTAGTTTTGCTAATTGCATTTTTTTCAGATGATGGATTTTTTTTTCATACACTTTCTGCATGTTTTTTACAAATCATACAAAATTTAGTTTTGTTTCATCTTTGTAAAATCTTATTTGGCATGTTTCGCGAGTGTGAAATATCACTTAATGTTCCTTGTACGTTTTCTTTTTTTTCTTGGAACAATTTTTGATAACCTCTTCTGCCAGTTGAAATAAAAATTCTTGTTTTGATATATTTTGTCTAGTTATTTCCTTATAAAGAACTCACGCATTATTGGCCAACTCAAGGATGTTAAAGAGTATTTGGATATGTCATCTATATGATTTTGATTTTGCGCTGTACTTTTTCACTATTTGACCAATCATGACGATACCGAATTTGATATTATTATAGTATGTTATTGTTTCAGATATTTGCTTTATACTGTTTTATACTGTTCGATTTTGACATATTTATGCTTAGTATCATTTTTTCGTCGCAATTTAGTCTCATAAATTGCCAGATCAATCAATCACAAATCAAATGATTCGTAAACTACCGTCGAAAAATATATCATCTTTTTCGCATTTGTAATTCTCTGTTTTAATTCTTTTTTGTTACTCTGAATAGTTTTAACTAATATCATTCCTTTTTTTTAGAAATTTTGTCGTCAATGGTGCATTTGTAGATGTTCAGATCTTAAATTAGTTGAATTCAGAACTAAAGTCTCAAGCAAAGATAAAAAGATGTAAATTTGTTGACCGGTTGTGGTAAACAAATCAGACAATAAATTTTTTTCAATGAAAAAGAAAGCAAACAGAAAAAGGAAAATTGATCAGATTAATTAATCAGATAATATAATAGTTTTCATAAAGTTAAATGAACAAAAGAAGAACAATGGACGTATAATTTTAAATTAACTTTTGAAACTATCATTTGACCGGTTAGCATTAATAGTGAGCACGGTCACTATTAATTGTCATTAGTGTTAATAGTGAGACATCTTGTATACAAGATACAAAAATATTTACAAGATATGAAAGTTTATTTTGGCAATAGATGAAACTATTGAAATTATTATTGATTCGCTATTAATAAAAACCTGACTTCTTCATTTTCTGAACAGTGTGTAAAAGAATATTCTAACACTTGAGGTCATATATTTGATTAACAGCCTGATCGACATTCCTCAAGAAAATACCTTGATATTATTGAACCATGACCTATTTGATAAAACTTTCTTACGATTATTTCGAGACTTCACAGGATCATGAACTTTCTTTTTGGACCAAAAACCAAATATACGTTTGTTAATAGATATACATGTTTTTTTTATTGTCATTGACTCTTAATCCTTTCAAAAGTTTATAGAAGAAAATTGGTCGCTATTTTCTCTATTTTTTAAATTTTCTACAATTTATATACATTCAAAATCGAATAAATATATTTTCAGTATGCAATTTCAATATGATAATTAAGAAAAATTTTAATACGAAATATAATACGTAATAATTACTTTATCATATTTTTTATAATAATTTTTTACTATAAAGATATGAAATAAATATATTATTGTAAATTAATTATCGATGATTTCTGTCATCAATATTTTTATAGAATTATAAATAATATATTAAATTATTCCGAGTCTTAAATAAAGAATCCTCTAGAAATCATTCTAATCACAAAAATCGACTTGTAATTCAGCATGAATATATTTAATACTGATTGAGTTTAATAAAATTGACAGTGTACTTTTTTCGGTCGAATCTTCTTCTCGCTCGATTAATGTTTCGAATTTCTATCAAAAAATTGTAAACTTCTACCAAATTACAGAACAGAATTATTCTGAAGAAAAGAAGATATCGCAAAAAGTATGCTATTCAATTTAATGACTATTGTAAACAGAGGTTAAAGTTAATGATAGCGTTGACATTACGTAATCCAATATAAAAAATCTTTAAATCTGCAGTTTCATATAACAGTTGCTGGTTTTGCATATACAGTCAGATGTCTCTTAGAAACAACATAAATGACATATGATGTTTGTTTAAGTATTAAAGAAAAAGGAAAGAATATGATGATCGAAGGGGATATCTCTAATAACAGCAACCTCCCTTTTATATGGGAGAGAAGGTGCGCTTCAGGTGCGTGATGTTGGGATCGATATTGCAAGCGACTCCCTGGGCCATGACATACCCCTGCGGCAGCCATCGGCTGCACGCGATCGTGCTAAAATTAAATGATGCTTCTCATTTCTTCCTTTTTTCTCCCGGTCGTTCCTATTAATTCCTTTCCTTTTTTTTCGTCTTATTAACGCTATTTTTTTCCTGTTTTTGTCTGTTGTTCATTTTATATTTATTTTTCTCATTCATTCTTGTCTGCTGTTCTTATATATGCCGTTTCTCATTTCGTACACTATATTCGTTCTTTATTTCTTCTTCATTTAGCTTCTTTTCGCTTTAGCTGTTAGTTCTTTCCTCATCCATTTTTTTACATTTCATTTCATCTGTTCATTTTCCTTCGCTATTTTATCTATTCTTCCATCTATTACAGTTCTCTGCCTTTTTAAATTCTTCTTGTCCAAATTTTATTTATTTTCTTTTTATTTCTTTTCTCAAAAAAAATATAGAAGATATTTTCTTTGGTTTTTGTATCTTCCTTCCATTTGTTTTTTTCTTCCTCCATCATTTGATTCCCTCTCTTCTATTGTATAATGAACATGTGCGACATCTTATCAATGACGTAACATGGACTATGCCATTCAGAAAAATGGTGTGCGTAATCGTCCTTGAAGTAATCTGTAATGCAAAAGCCCTACGTTTACATACTTTAAACAGTGTTTGCATTCCCTACTTGTTCACAGTAATTATTTTTTAAAGCAGAGATAAATAATTTAATTACAAATAGTGCAAAATATTAAATGATAAATAAATTCGCATAGATAATGGAAATCTATAATAATCATAGGAGAAAAATTTTTCATTTAATAAGAAATATTTGTGAGACGATAATACTGCAAGTTACAAAATATTTTTCTATTCATTTAAAATGAAGTATTTACGAAATGAGATTAGAGTATCAAAAATCAAATTTCTTGTAAATTTTTTACGATTAAATATTGCAATATAATTGGTTGATTGTTGCATTACTGCCTAGCAATCAGCATTATACTCCAGCACTTGTTAATATGTTATTGTTAATCACATTGAAAGTAACACAAACAGCTCCGTTTATATTTTAAAATATCATTTAATTCTGATAATAATATCAAACAACTGAATTTTTTGAATATTAAAGCCAAATAAAAATAAGATAATAGATGTGCGAAAAAAGATAAGTAAAAGAAGATAATAGAAGACGGAATTTTATTTTTCCAAAAAAATTATAACATTTGCAGCTGAAGAAATTACAAGTAATATTTATAAATTTACATCTAATATAGTAGGTACTGACAATATTGGTGATTCCTTCAGGTCAAATCAATTAACCCTGCGAAAATGCATCGGTTGCACGCGACATGGCTAAATTTAAACTAGGCAGCTCCTTGGCACCTGCATGTTCATTTCTGCGTGACATACACTAAAGTTAACTTCATAAATGCAATCATTATGGAAAACACAATCAGTCCTATGAAGGATACACCGTATACAATAATAACATATTCTAAAATGCTGAAGTATGTTGGATCGGTCGACTAACTGATTTCATTAAAATTAACAAAAAAAGGTCATAAACCATTCAATTAGATACATCAATCGTTAAGCAAAAAATTACATAATCGACGATCTCCATATTAATTTCTACGTTGTGACGTTATTGACAACGAACGACAAGAGGAAAAATATAGAGCATAAGCACTTTTGTGTTACATACGATGTCTGTTAGAAAGCAGAGAATGTCGGTTTATCTCGAGAGAAGCCATCAAGGAAAAAGATTGTCAATTGTCAAACCTAAACGTCGCTACCGTATCGACTATACCGCACCGCGACCCGATTCTGAGGTACACCTCTGTCTTCGGTGAACCTCGCACATGCTCGTGAGCGTTCGGGTACTTCTAGGCGAGTGTCTTCTTCGGTTCGAGTCTCATTGATCTCTTGGACGCGGTTGCGCGTAATGGTCGGCAGGCGGCGGTGATACTCCCGTCGACCAATCAACTGTCGTGATTCCCTGGCTACGTTCGCGAGTCTCGTGGTCCTTGGCCAGCCGGTTGCCTCTTGTTGTTTTCCACCGTGGGCTTCTCTAACCCGTTCGGTTGTTCGGTGGTACGGCGCGAGGCGCGTTACCATCGCCGTTGAACGTCAGACGCGTGCTCGCCGGAAACGTGATAATAATAATAATAAAAAAAAAAAAGAAAAAAGAAAAAGAAACGTGTCAACAACGGCGGTCACAACGCGGGCAACAATTAGTAGCAGCGTTCTCGGTGACAAGGTTCGAGCGGATCGTACGCCCCCTTCTTGCCGCCGCTGTCACCATGATACCATACTCCACGTGCTTGTCTTTTGGGGGCCGACGCGACGCTCGTCGCTGGGTGGTCCTACACGACGAGTCCTCTCCCTACCCGGTGAGTCGTTGTACGAATACGCACGAGTACGCACGACGTGTCACGTTCTTGAATCGAAAAGACGCGCGGCAATCGCCACTCCGTATTTTCTTTCTTTAGTACGATCACGAACAAAGTAGAGGGAAGTTGTGTTTCGGCACACCGTGTTGATGCATTTTCGCCTTCTCTCTCGTACTCACCCACACGCGCACACTTGTGTACATGCATACGTTTAGTTACCATCTATATACAGAGCACTGGTTCGATCGCGTGCGCGGTAATGCCTCCGGGTTCGATGAACGTCTTCGATTGCCTCGATTGTCTAGATTGTATACGAAATGCATTTGCGGAGTAGATCTAAGCGACTTCTTTCTCCGATGCCATATTTGTTGACAAATTCGACTCGTCGTCATGCATATATATATATGTTAATATATTTTTTACAAAATTCGTAAATTTTTGTGAGACAATAAATGATCGTGATAAAACGTTTGTATTTTACTTTCTTACAATCCTTTGTAAATAAAAGTAATGCGTATGATTTCTGTTATCTATATTGAATATATTTTATTCAACTAACATTTAATACAGTTTACTTTTTTGTTTCGTTTCCTATATACAGATATAGTGTATATATACAAATATGCAGAAATGAAAACATATTTTTATATTGTTTTTATTATACGCGTTATTTTATCAATTGGCGAAAAAGTAATTTCATTTGCTTATGAAAGAATTAAAGATCCTTTATTACGTGCTTGGTTATTGGATTTGTTATATTTTATATATGCAGCATATCGGTTTGTACTGTGTGTGTAATATATAACAGATTGAGAGTTTTCACGCTCGACTTATCGCTTATGATTAATAATTCATGAGTGATACGTATAATGAATTATTCCGTAGTTTATACCGATGGCGTAGTTTTTTACAGTTCATCTGGTATTAAATATGATTTTAAAGTTAATTAAAAAGCATAGGTAATTTGCCGTAATATACTTGTCATCACTCATTTGTCCTTTAGCAAATAATTTTAACTGCAAAATTAAAATTATTATAATTAATGTTTAAGTATTGTTATACTACACATTACGTGGAATGGAGTGAAAATATTACAAATAACACAAATATGCTCGTTCGTATCGCTGATGGTTCTCTTTTTCTTTTCAAATATTCGCGGCTATATAACTGAGTGAGTACTGGATTCCACTCGATTACGCAGCTTCATGTTGTAACACTGCTTTCCCCCACTCTTCTCTAAATGACAGATTCTTCTCTTTACAGAAGACAGCCATCTTGGTACTTGCCCATTGTATTAAGGAAAAGTCACCCAAAAATTGAACAAGATTTTAATAATTTTCAGTTTACTTAGTGACGTTTTTTTTATTCATTCTTTTTAGCTCTTATATACTGAGTCTTAATGCTTATGTATCATAGTATTATATCGAGTAAAATGATCTTTCTGATAGTAATTTTGAACTTTTCTTTTCTTTGAATTTGTTCCCTCCTTCGAAGTAAAACATTGCTAATGTAGGCATCATATCAGAATTTCATTTTACTATAGTTTATATGAGGAAAAGTGTCATGAACATTTTTTAATTTCATAGTTATGTTTTTACTTTTCTTTCGCAGAAGGGTCCAAAGATGAAACCATTTTTTGTTCAGATAAAACCATCAAAAATGTATTCCTTAATAAAACAAATAATAAAAATAATGAAAAAAATGATACGATAAAAGAAACAATGGTACTTACTCATTCTAAACTTGTTACTGATTTGTTATAAACATAGACAAATATTGCATCAAGATGGAATCAGATATTGTTTTACAATATTAAGCCATTTTCTCAAATGGTGCTTTTTAAAGATTCCCCTCTCTACCTCTCTTTACGATTCTCCTCTGCTTAAATATGATAACGTTGCCAATCTTCGATATTGTTGCAATTATCAGATCAACAAAGTCTTTAACATATTCTACTTAAAACCTTATTAACTCTAAAATGTTATTGGGACATGATGATATTCCTACAACATTAAAGGTATCATTTTCTTTGAAGCAAGCAATAACCCTTTGCCCTTTTTCCAGTTAGATGATTTTCATTTTAATAGAAGATCTCCATGAACTTTCAGAAAATTAATAAATGTAATTTGACCGAACTCTTGCCAATAATAATGAAGTTCCTTGCCTTCTCCTTCAATAAGAGGGAACTTACTTCTTCATTTTCGCCTGAATTTTCGCTTGTTCTCTTGAATTTCCTATTTCACAAATTATGGCGTTGATTTCTTGAGCACAATTTTGCTTTTCCTTCAAACAATAATTTAGAGCTTTTTATTTCACAAAATTTGCAAAAAGTGATCTCACTCATGATTTTTATTTATTTCAAAGTTGTATTTTTATAGTCTATTTTTTCCTCCAAAAAGAAAAAAAAAAAAAAAAGAATTAAAGAAGAAGCATGCATGATCAATTTTTATCAAGAATCTTTATCGATAATAATTTTGTTCCCATTTTTCTAGTATCTCCGAAAACCGCGCGATTATTTTCTCTTGGCTTTCTTGTCTCTAAGAATAAATTCTGTATAATTTGATACTTCATTATTTAAACTAAGACCACAAAGTACGATAAAATTGAAGAGTCCATTAATTTTCTTTTTAATTCTTCAAAGAAATTTTTTCGGCACAGACAAATTACTCCTTCTCAGTGAATCGACAAAAAAAAAAAAAGAAAAATCGTACAATGACAGAAAATTTTGATTTCTATTTGAGTTTGTTAGTGACGGATTTTTTGCAACCGATTATGTATATTTCTGAACTAATTAATTTCTTTTCCAAATTTTACACAATATTTTTGTAGAAGAATACTTCTATACAATATTAAAACTAATTACTAAAGGATAAATAAATAATCATAAGTATTCCACGTAAACTGCCTTTGCTTTTCAATTAACTTACAATAAAATCATATGTAACAGCAGATGAATTGTAAAATAATATAACTATACAGAAACTATGAAACAATTCACCGCATTTCTATACATAAATTATTGATCAGGAATAGCGTAAGGAGTCAAGCGTAAGAATTTAATTCATTATACAGATTATTCACAGATTTACTAGCCAGTATTTTTCTCGTAAATAGCAAATAGAAGGAAAAAATGAAAAAGAAAAAGGCAGTACTGTTTTTTGTAAGCAATATAATGGTGTATGAATTTTTTTCCATTTTTTTGGTATTTCCACCATTTTTTTTTTTCAATGAAATTATTTTTTAAATGAAATTTAATTTTTTAATCTCTGGTAAAGATATTCACAAATACCCATAGCTCGGAAAGTATTGTCTGTTTTTTCTTTGAAAAATTTTCGAGATACTTTTGAAAAGAAATTCTATAGATATTCCGGAACTTTTTCCTTGATTTTTTTCTTGTTTCTTAAAGTCAATTTTCTGCAGTGATATCTCAATTCCTTTAAAATAAAAAACTCTCCAGGTGGAGATTGCTAGTCAGTAAAGATGTTTCTTCATGTTCAACTAGTTCATTCATTCATTACAATAAGATTCATTCATTACAATTCATTTTGAATTTTTTCAATGAGAACAGACTTGTCGATAACCTCGACAAAAATTAACATCCTCGTTCTATTTATTATAAAAGCCTACTTTCAATGACTACAACTAATGATTCATTTTTAAGTAGGTAAGTAAGCATGTCGGTATGTCCGTAAGAAAGTAAGAAACTGCTGAATTCATATTAAATTTTCTTTCTTCAACAATTTCTTCCATGTTTTCTTATTCGCATTTTCTTTGTCTGTGGCGTGGCAGGGCGAACATGAAAAGCAGATTCTTTTCTCGTTCTTCTTCTTCTTCAATCTTGTCAAAAGATATCCTTTTTGGTCAAATTTCTAGCACTCAATTATAAATCTGTTTTCTGCCATCCTTAAGTTTGTATTTCTTTTCCTTCGAAATCCCTCGAAAGCATAATATTTTTTGTAGTTTTATTCCACTGCGCTTGGTTAACAGAAACAGCGTCTCGATGATGCTCATCTCAAGGCGGTCGCAAGGCTCTTCAGCTCTTACAATTAGAGAAATAATACCGTCAAGATTCAGTCGTCTTTTCATCTTCTCATTAATCAGGGCTGAAATGAATTGAGAAGTCACCAGCTTATCCCAAATGTTTGCTGGACATTCAAAAAGATCACTTTGAATGAGCTCAATCTTTGAGGTATAATGTTGAGATGGTTCAAATATAATTCAAATTTGATACATTTTTAGAATCAAATCAAAATTCTAAAAATGTATCGAATTTAGTTGAAATTCTCACAGCTTTCCTCGTCTCGTTCCAATCATTTATTTACACCATTGTGCCAAATTGAATTTTGTATATTCGTGTATATTCTTTCTAGACTTCTAACGTTATTGTAAAATTTAGTTCTGGATTAGGGCGTACTTGTGCAGCGAATAATATAGGGGTTGTAAAGTAACCAGAGCACTTGGGAGAATCGGAACGTTATTTAATATTAAAATTTCACTTCGCACCATTATTTATATCACTGTCTTTCGCTGAATTTCTTACGATTGCAGAAAATTGATATTGTAACTCTCCGCTGACACCTGATATTGTAGTTCTCTTGCACAAAAATCTCTCATCTACTGAAAATTCTTGCGCATCTTGAACAATTTGCCATACAGTCTTTCATTCTATTCGATTTTCTCCACTTCCAAACTCTGCAGATTGAATTGTCTCTGCCGCTTCTGAAAGTACTTCACAAGGTTCCTCTGTAGGTTTGTAAAATCCTCCAGATCCTCCACATCAACTCATACTTGTTGCGCAGCGAATTATATGCGGCGTGATATTAGAATAATAGTTATAAGAGAACATCTCGAACTCGAACTCACCGATTCAAACAAAACATTGTATACTTTTGGTGGGATCCAAAACATGAATAACGATACGTTTTGTTCGTGCCTACTCGCCCTTTAAAGATATGAAAACTGTCCTCGAAGTCAAACTCTTTTGCCCATCATTCTTGACCTAGGAGAGATAGAGAAAAATTTGTTTCGAGTAAATGTTGAATGGTAATATAAGTACTAGGAAAAAATAGTTTCCATTTCTTGTTTCGCAAATTTAAACATTTTTTTTAACAACTAAAAATATGAAGTAGTTTGGTTTCAATACATATTCATTCACCAGAAACATCAGTTTCCTCAGTTTATGACGAAAAAATGAAAGTATCCGTTTGACTTCGAGTACAGTTTTCATACCCTTAAAGAGCGATTGGGCACGAACAGAACGTATTGTTATTTATATTTTGTTATTTATATTTATTATAAATATATTTATAGTTATAATATAAAATATATATATTTATTATATTATATTGTTATATATATTTATATTTATTATATTATATTGTTATCTATATTTATATTTTATATTATTTATATTATATATATTATATATATTTAAATTTTTATTTTATATTATAAATATATTTATATTTATTATCTTATATTGTTTATATTACTAAAAGTATATAAATCAATTTCATTTGAATCAATGACTTGGGATATTCCCCTGTTAGTAACACAAGTAATTCTTACAACTTTAATATATAGATAAATATGTATTTCAGTATTCTGTAATAATATCTGTTTGATTCGATATTCAAAATGATTTTTTTTTTCTTTCCAAATATTTGCGCTTGTCTAGTGGATAATCACAAGACCAAACATTTCATTCTGTTCGATCTAACATTAAATAAAATAATTTAAATGAAGAATACTCGTTGTAATGTATAAAAATATCTTTAATATAAATGGAAATATTATACAAGGTTATACGATTTCTGGACAACCAATTGCGAGTTAATTCTATATAAAATGAGTCGAAAAGAAAGAATAAAACTTTTCTTAGTAACTGAAAGTTTTCGTTTTCGAGAAAATGGAATTTAAAAATTTGTCATAATTGAATTTAGTTGATTGCGTATTGAACAAGAGCGAATCATCGATATAAGAATATTTTATGTTCAAAAATGAGTAAAGAATGTAGAATAAAATTTTTTTGTTTAAGCCTTTTCATGAAAACAGATTTTGAACATGTTTTCTTAAAAATTGCTTTGAAATATTCAAATCAAATTTTTCCAGAAAAAAAAACGTCTTATGAAAAAATTATATTCATTTATTTTCCCACGTAGCCAATTACTCACGTCTGTCGAATTCGCAAATTAATTTAATTCAGGTATATTTGACAAATTTTCAAACTCGATTTTCTTGAAAATTTATTTATTTATTATGTTTTCTTTTCGATTCAGTTTTACATATAGAACTACGTTTTAGTCGGTTGCCCACGAGTCGTGGGACACTCTGTTTATAATACAAAATGTAGGTATTGAAATTCATATTCTCCATTAAAATAATCATGTCGCAAAAACTGTCATTTATATTCAAAATTCAATTAAAAGGGAGGTAACTACGTATGAATAAAAAATATAAAAATTCGTTCAAATAAAAAAGTGAATTTATATTATTTTAATTATGCAAGACATAAAATGTAAAAATGTAAAATTATACAAGATGTATTGTGCCAAATATATTATTAAATAATAACAATTACGTCAAACAAGAAGTAATATCTTTTCTTAGAGTTTAGTATTTAGTAGTAATACTAAAGTTACATATTTTATTAATATTAATATTAATTAGGAGAAGAATTTTTTGTAAAATATATTTTGTTTCTGTTGAGACAAAGATTTGTTTAAGTGAATATTGTTAAAAAGTCTCTTTCAGTTTTTCTACGAGTTAAATATGAATTCTACATATTCAAAGATTATACTTGCAATTTAAAGAATTGTCTTTCCTTATCGTTTCAATTGAATGAACATGATGATGGACGAATAATAGAGAATGCATTTTATCAAATGTTCTGGTAATCAGATAACTTCAATCCTGAATACAATAATGAAATGAGCACAGTCATTGCAAGTTACTATAAAATGAAATCAATGTCACTTCCAGATGAGCTCTTCGTTCTTTGATCGAAATTGGTGAAATAGCTTTCCTCATATTCATGAATTTCGTATTTCGATATTTCGAGCAATTCTATTATTAAAATGACAAGTTTGAAATAATGTATAACACGTCATTGAGGTAATTGGAACATTTTTATCTTTTTTAGATTCCTATCTTATTTTTCTTATTTTATTCACTCAATGCCTGAATATTTCATATTTCTCGATTATTCATAAACTGTAATTTACTCTGTTGCAAATTTACTTATTTATAACTTACATCAGAATTTTACTTTACTCAATATAATAAAAAATATAAAATTAGGAGAGAATTTATACTTTTTTTTGTATTCTTCTCATAATTTACAATAATTTACTCAATCTTGCAACACTGTAACGAGTATTATATTTTTCAGTTTTGTTTTGACAACTTCCAAAAGGTATCTTAATAATTTTCCAACGTCGAAAAATAAAAATTATTCAGTTTATTAAAATTCATTTGAAGTGATTATTGTATATGAATAAAATATGTTCTCCAATCACTTAAATACTCACTTTGATTTACTTTTGTAATTAGGATATTCAGTTCAGTACATGGACACGTAGTATTAGCAAGATTTTTTTATCTCGTAGTAAGTGCAATATTTTAAATATTATGGCAGTAGTTTATGTTAAATACAATCCATGTAATTGATCTATATGTGACTAGTAAATATTATTCTAGTTACTTTAGGATGCAAAAAAATTTAAATTCTTTTGTCAGCATACTGTCGCTATGCTGTGAGAGCCGGAAAAAATGTTGAACGAGCAACAATTTGTACATAGAAGTGCATACAATGTTTATCATAAGCGTAAACGCGTTTTTAAGAGTTTGCAGGAAAGTTGATTACGCACTGTTGAGCAGAATACATATCCGTCCTTTGAACGCACTGGGTCAGATAGCTCGAAGGGTTGCTATAAACGAATTAATTCAAGGTGATTGTTGTTCACGTTTGACATTTTGTTGTTCTAGGTGTAATCGATTGAATTTTCATTAAATAATATACGTGCATCTTTTTCTTTCTGTACATCAAATCGGAGAATAATTAATATAGTTTAAGTAGTCTATGGAAGCCAATAATTAAACGTGTATCATATTTATGAAATAATATAATACATTCTTTATTGTTCATAGTTATTCGTTATGAGTGTTTTGTGGGATAAAATGAAGTATCATCTCTGTATTCTGACTAAACTTAATTTAAACTTAATTTAATTCTAATCAATTTTAATTAACATTAGGAGAAAACATTTTAATTTTAATTAATTTCAGTTTATTGTTTATTATAATTTTGAATTAAAATTAGATAACCTGGAAGATCCTTTGTTCATACAAACTAAACTACATAATAAGGTTTATGCTTTTATGGTTCGTTCACACACGTTCTTCTGCCCCCTTTATTTTTCATTATATCGATCAATAAATACTTCCTTGTATCTTTCTATTTATATAACGTATGCAGGTTGCCTCATTAACGCGACATTTATCAGAAGAATTTAATTAATAGTTCGTTCAAATTAATTTACTTTTTTTGTTTCTTTTAATAAAATTTTATTCCTCTTTTTCGTAGCTTCTTGTAGAGTAAGTAAGTAGTTCAATATTAATGGCCAAATGGTACGTAATGGTACTTAATAACATATGTATTATTAAACGGAACTTGTGATATATATACATAAGTACTATTAAATAGTAGACAGTTTTTGTAATAGTATTGTTACATATGTATTGCAAATAGATTACATGATATTTTTTCATACATTTTGAACGTATTTATTAAATGTCAATAAAAATTAACATTACTTCATTCATTTTCTTGACAGCAAAACTTTGGTTCTAATTAAAAAACGATAAAACTGTTTTTTGCTATAGAGAAATTAATTCGAAAGCTGAAACGGACTTATTATCTGTTATTATCTATAAAAAATTAATAAATATTTGTTTGTATATCGCTTATGAAGGGGAAAAGAAATCAATCGCATTCTGTAATTTTCTGATATAACAGTTTTTCTATTAAATTTTAGTAATTTTTTATTCATTTTAGCCTACTAATAATATTACTAATCTTTTAAAAATCTTTTTATAATTCAAATTTTAACTTTATATTCATTTCAACACATTTATTTTATTGATTTTTTTATCAATTAATTCTTCTTCTATGAATACAGTTCTTGTAATTTCTGAATTCAAAGTTCATCGTTATTTAATAGCATTGTACATAAACACTTGCTTTACATAAACCTCAAATTTTATTTCGCAATAAAAAATTAAAATATTTCTTTAAGGAATATATTTTTTATTCAATTATCATATAAAAAAAATATTTATTATATACTCATATGCTAGTTGTTTTAAACTTATTTTTCAAAAATTTAATTTTCTCTCAGCAAAGAAAATACGTTTTAATCACTTTAATCGTAAAGAAAGTTCGTATTGTTGTCGTAATATCACGAAATGTAATTCATGTAATTCACGTAAACTTTTTGGTAATTAATTATTACAAATTAAATTAATCTAATGTGATCATGTTGTTTTATAAAGCGTGCATGTGATTATTGTTTTTGAAAAAAGTAAATAATATTCTATATCAATTACATCTGCGTGTGTTTCGTAAATTTCTTTTATTAGAATATTAAATTCAAAGAAGAAAGAAGATGTTAAATTATAAAATAAAATTTAAGTTTTCTTCAAGCATAATGAAAATATAGGTATTTAGAACACAGAGTAAATTCACGAATGGGTTAAATAGGTTGGATTATTTGCCAGACAAAAATTCGAATTGACCTGAAATCAAAGAGAAAGACGATCTTTTTCTTGCTATTTTTATTAGCTTGACGCATGAATGTAATCTCTACAAAAGAATTTATCTAATTTTATAATCCATTTGTCTTCGTAGATTCGCCTACCTGATCGTAAATTAAAGTATTTAGGATGCTTAGAAATATTCTAACCTTGTCCCCTTTTCACTGTTTCTTTCGTTATACATTTCACAATTATGTATAAAAATACACGCGATTGCAAAATTTAGTGAAAAAAGAAAGAAGAAATAAAAATTCTACGAATACGTGCATAGTTTTTATTCAGTTTTCTGTTAAATTTTTGTTTCTTTTTCATTGTAATTTATTAAAGTTCACAAATAAATAAATATCGAATTTTCTGAATATTTTCTAAATTTTCTGAATTTTCTAAATATTTTATGTTTGAATTTCAAATTAATATATGTTAAGATCTATTATTTTTCAAGATAAAAGTTTATGCATTTCTTTTGAGAAACCATGTATTTAGTCTGAGAGTATCCCCTTTTTACAAAAATAAAAAGAAATGTGCAGCATTTGAATAAACGAATATAAAAATATCATATTATTATAATAATATTAATATTTATTAATATTTTGTTTATCCATTCCTTCCTTTATAATTTGAAATATACGGTTAAATAATAATTTATACATATATTTACATAGTTAAATAATATGGTTTTCTATTCTCTTTCAATAGTATTCATAAGATTTTCTTGAGAAAAAAATTTTTGATTATTTGTAATAATGTCTCCAAATCTTATTATTTATCGATAAATGTTCCCAACATTTTCGATTATATTTGATAGTGCCAGCCAATCTAAATAAGTTATGCTGAAACATCCATTGATTGTCTTTTACAAGTTTAAAAATCATAGTCATTTTTGCTGTTTTTATTCTATCTCTAGATATTTTTTTGTATTTTATTCCTCTTTCATAACTTTTCAAATCAACGACTTCTCTAGAACTTTTCAAATCATGATCGAGCGTCCTCAATATGTTTGCGTGATGAAATTGTTTCTTCAATTAAATGGTACGAGTATTTTTTGTCAAAAGATATTGCCTTTTGCCATTCAGCCATCAAATTCATGTTTTCTCGCAAATCTATCTTTGATTTTTTAAATATGATTTCTTCTTCAAACATTTTCTCTTAATAGCAGATATCTTTTTTAAATATATAGATAGTTGAAACATTAATTTTTTTTACATTATAAAACAACTTTCATGCAGAAACTTTTATTTTTTGGCTTCTTTAATTCTTCCTTTGTATAATTTTTCATAACTTTCATTATTTCTATAATACGAACGAATAATACTTCTGTTTACTTCTCGCAATTTCTCGGTTAGAATGGTTTTCTGTGCATTTTATTGCACTTTTTCAATTTCTCTATAATTTTTACCTGTTTTTCTACGATTTGTTATCTCATTTTTTCACACTTCTTTAATCTGCTTTTTACAATACCTTGTTTACATTACCTCGATTCTGTTAGTAATTAAAAATAAATTAAAGAAACGGAACATGATAATGTAAGAAAATTTCTTTTTTAATTTGTCAAAATAAATAAATAAAACTTAATATAATCTGTTATCTTGAAGAAACATAACATACAGATATCTTAGAACAAATACTATATTTGTGTAATAGAAATAGTACAATAAAGTTATAAATTATATACACAGTATGCAATATACAATATAAATTGTTACATTTGCAATAAATATAATCAAATGCAATAAATATAAAACATACTTTATACAATAAAGACTCTGTTAATACATTAATATATTATATTATCATATTATTAAATATTGTATATATATATATATATATATAAAATTAGATTATTGTACATATATTGTACATGTACGATAATCCACGATAAATAGTGAATATTAAAAATAAAAGTGTCCTAAGATTTTTGAGCGAGAGTGTACGTATTAATTTGAAGTCCAGAAGTCAATAATATAGTGAGAAAATATTACTGCGTTTAATCAAGTGAACTATATAGTATATATACGTATAGAAAAGATGTATTTTTATGTTCTTTTATCACTCATTTTTGTATATTGATTGGTATACAAGTTCTCATTTTTAATTTAACAGTGCTAGCATGAGTGGTGTGTATTTCAAAATAAATAACACGTGAAGTCAATGTAAAATATTCAAGATCTGATGTAGATCAATGAATACGATACAAATTAATATAGTAGAAATAAGTTATTGTTATTCTTGTTGCATTTTTAAAAATATAGATTTCTTTTGTGTTATTATGAAAGTTCTTCTTTCTCCATTAATACTAATAACACGCTCACGCACGTTTTCTTTATCATTGTTTTTAATTAGCTTATTTTCTGCCTCGAGAGTAAATTAATAAAGGATTTACAGATATTTTTCTCAATTTTATTTCGAAATGTAACATTACGATTTATAAATCAATATTTTTTCCTTATTTTTTTCTGACTGATTGTTGTTACTATTTTTATAAAAAATTTTTATAAAAAATGAGAATTATTACAAGTCGCAACGGAATGTTCAATTTAATTCCGATATGAAAACTAAATTTGTCCTTAATTTACTCGCCTTTTTTAATGTACTCTGGACGAACTATTTTTAAATTTAATAACTCACGATAATGGACAATCCGTCCATGAAACACATTCTATACGTATAACTTGTCTCCTAATTCTGTTTCCTCTATTTATAGATTCATAATGTGTCACTCAATAACGTTTTCATATCGCATAACGTGAAAGTTTGATACCTCCTCATTCGAGATACCTTTCACATTAGCATTTTTCATTATCTACTTTTAATATCGTACGTTTAATTAATTTTTTCTTTAGTCGTACTAACATTCGTCATGACATTCTTAAACTCCTATGTTAATTAAGTTATTGGCTGTTTGTTTAAAATGTGTTACCAGTGTGTTACCTGTCAATTCACTTGACCTGAAATATTGTTTTAAAACTGAAGTTGAAATTCACGACATTGAAGTTGCTACAATAGGCAATGTATAAGCAGCTTACCAATTTTTTTTTTTATAATTTCGTACTTGCTAATATTACTTTCCTAAAAAATTAAATCAAATTCTGTTGAATAAATTGTCAAATTTTTCATCTTCTTCAAATAATTTAAAAAAAAATTGGTAAAAAAAAGATAAAATTTTCTTTGTTTGCAAGAAAATCAAGTATGAAAATTTATCATACTTTAATTTGACTAATTTCAGACTGAATAGGCGTAAATAATCAATGGGAGATTTTTTTTATGTGCAAAAAGAAGTTATTTCTTTCCCGGAAATAAAATCTTGTGAACAAATTTTATTCTAAGTACTTATTTTTATTTATGTGAAGTATCCTTTTGTTCAATTTAGAAATACCCAATTTCAATTTTCTCAAAAAGGAAGCATCATATGGAAAAATTTTATTCTGACCTCTTTCGATTTATTTTTACATGTAAAATCATATCGTGACCAATTGTACTATGATTTCAGCAACGATACCATTTCAAGTATTATGTTTTTTGAATTTGATATAATTTACTGTGTTATTATTAACAGAAACATCCCACTCCGATAATTTAATCCCTTTATGCATAGTCGGTCATGTATGTCACAATTCGAACTTTCATTTATTTTATATTCGAACATATACTTCGGCTATTTCACGTCACGTTATATTTGATACATCATAGTGTTATAATTTTTAAATATTATCTGCCATCTGTAAGTAAAAATACCTAAATGATTTCCAACTAATATTTGTATGTTATTTACGAATCATTTTATAACCATAATTCTATTTTTAATTTTTATTGCATTTTGAGTTAGAAACATCAATAATAATTAATAGTTGTGATATTAATTTTTGGTGTCTACAGTTCATATAGAGAAATAAATTTTTATTTTATCTGAAAATTGCAGTATAAGCAATGAAATTAATAGGTGCTATATATTTTTTAAATATTAATAACAATTTTAAAAAATTTTTAAAATTTTCTTTTCCATTAATGGTACACCTTTTTGTGCTTAGAATTTCTTAAAAAATAAAACGCGTAAAACAAAAAAAATATGTGGAAAAAAATTAACAAAGTTGTAGAGTCTAAAATTTAAAATTCTAATTCTTTAAATTGACTGTTTTTTTTTTTTTGGTAAATTTCTAGTTTAGTAGCTTTCCTCAATTTTGGCTATTTTACTATACTATAGATTTTTTTTTTTTTTTTTTTTGAGAAATTTCGATTCTTCTGGGCAAAGCTAGCAATTTCCCCGAGATTTGTGATTATGTGATTTCTATGCAGATGATCGGTGACAATCTCTGACTTTTGCCTTACTAAATCAATAACAAATAGTTAAAATTAGTAATTTACCGTTTTCTTTTCTTCTAATTTTCCTTTTTAGAAAACGTGCAGCAATTCATTTATAATATTTCCACGTCAGCGTCACGTTTTTCTATAATGTTTTAAATACCCACAGTTTCAAATAAGATCACTCGAGCCTCAAATCGAGTAGTTTGCGACCCGAGTGTAGAAACTTGGAATCAAGTAACTCGAGTTGGAGTAATTGGAACAAAGGCTAAGTCTTGGAATGGCATCTCCATAAGAGATGAGAACGAGATAGAAAAGATGTGTAGCAGCTGTTTCAGTGTTGCTGCAACGCGGCTTTTATTTCGTTTTATCCTAGCTGTTCTGCTAAAGAAATCTCCATTCCGTTGCGCTGTTCCATTTTCTTTGTTGTAGATTTAAAAACCCGCGCAGACGAAACAGTGCCGCGTTGTTCTATCCCCTTTTTTTTCATCGATTTGCAGCTTGCAGGAAGCTTCAGCCGAAAGGGTGAGCGAATAAAGCCTTGTAATACTTGTCGTTGGCTTTATCTAAATAGAATTTTTGGTACATGTCTCAATTAACAGCGATGTTATTGAAGAATGTGACTCTTCAAACGAGCACGTGCATTATATAACCAATTTTCATAGCCAGTCTCCTTTTCTTATTGATTGCTTCTTCTTCTTTTTTTTTTTCTTTATTTTCAACTTCAAATTGTATCCATTTGTCCTGACAACTAACCGAAATTGGTTAGAGCTCTGTAAATCTTTGCTGAATATTTACATTTTCTTCCACAATTTCCCAAACACGTACCTAACAATAATACCTATATTAATAATATTGTCATAATAATATTGTCAATAATGTTACATTAATATTTAGCTTTTATGAAGCTGAGCCGGCTTAGAAAATAATTATTTAATCGGTATATCATTTGATTAATTGAATAATTGTTTTGAAATAATCATACGTTATTTTATTTGGAAAAGACAAATTTGTTTTTCTAAGTTAATACGATGAAGTGTAGTTTTATTTTTTCTTTTTTTTTTTATATCTGATTCTACCAATTATTCAATTCAATTGTGTCAGAAATAGAACTTATTTCTCGTTAGGATTATTGAAGTAAAAAACATTTCCTCTGACAGGAAATACTATTATCCAATCTATTGTTATTGCATGTGAAACATGTACAAAGTACAGTGTTTATCATTCTAACGTTTAAAAAGTTATCAAAAAACGATTTATTTGATCTTGAATTAATGTTTATTTATTAATGTTTAAATTATCTTTAAAATGAAAATAATAAATTAACCGAATTAATTCATTATTTTAATTAATTTATTATTATTTTATTTTCATTTCAAGTAACATTTGCGTACTATGGAGAATATGTTTCTTGAAAAATATATTAGTTAATTCGATATTTTGCCAATTGGTAAAATCTTCTTTACGTAAGTAAACTGAATTAATCTATATTTTGTCTATTCTCTTTATTAAAAATGATGATATTTTTATTTAAATTATAAAATATTTACAATGCAGAATATAGTTTTATTATAAATATAAATAATATATTATAAATATTACTCATATTTAAATTATAAAATATTTACAAGGCAGAATAGTTTTAATATAAATATTATAAATGTAATAAAAATAATATATTATAAATATTTTATTATATTATATTATAAATATTACTCATATTTAAATTATAAAATATTTACAATGCAGAATAGTTTTATTATAAATATTATAAATAATATATTATAAATATTACTCATATTTAAATTATAAAATATTTACAATGCAGAATAGTTTTATTATAAATATTATAAATAATATATTATAAATATTACTCATATTTAAATTATAAAATATTTACAATGCAGAATAGTTTTATTATAAATATTATAAATAATATATTATAAATATTACTCATATTTAAATTATAAAATATTTACAATGCAGAATAATTTTGTTATTATAATGACAAATAGAAATAATTGATACACCCAAAAATGAAAACAAAATTATTGATATTGATATAAAACAGAGAAAAGGAGGTCAAGAGAAAGATCAATAAGAAAACGAAGACAATAGATATGCGATTATAGTTACGTTTGACATCGTGTGATAAAATCTTAACTTGAATGTAAAAAATTATATGCGCACGTCTACTTCAACAAAAATTCAGGAAAAATTTGTCCACAGTTGATTTCAGAAGCTTCTCGAAATTTCGTATTGCGATGAACTTTTTATAGTGATAAATATCGGTAATCAATGCGCCGTTTTTGTACATTTTATTTTACGCAGACTTCTTTCCGCTTTTACAATCCCGAGCAACTTTTCGAAACCGTCTGAAAAGTAAAAATTGCATTAGTTAGTCGGTGTCGGGGAAAGGTTGAGTCGGTGTCTTAGCACGGATGGCATAACGAGTAAAGTTCATTTCTGAAATTGAGATTACGCTGAGAAGGATAGCCGCGAGCAGGGAAACAGTTTCATCCTTCGTCGTGAATACGTCTCGCGAATTACTTTTCCGATCTTTTCATTTCACCGTTTAACAATTCGCTAACGCAGCGAATTCCTTTCTCATGAAAATTTCTTGACGAATGTTCGCGTCAAAAAGAGACGAACAATCGTCTGAAACTAAATGATTAAATAATTTACGGCGCGCGATTGACTCCTCTGGAGTCAGAAAATATCAATTAGATATCAATGACGCAAAGATTTTCGCAGAAATTTTCAAAAAATCGATTGTTTTCTTGTTTTATTTGAAATCTTAGAAATAAGATACAAGAGGTCCTAGCCTTTAAAACGACTTATTTTCAGGTATAATAATAAATTCGCGGATACAGAATAATTGAATTTGTATCACTGTTTACAACTTTAAGTAGTATTATAAAGTGTAAATTGTGTGATTCAAATATTACTTTTGGTCAATCGAATATTAGGGGACTTGGATTCAATTTAGTTGTGAATTATAAGAACTGTGAGCCTCGATATATAAGTAAAGAAAATAAGTAAAGGATATATATAAAAAATGACGTTCTGAAACGTTGAGCGCGTTTTTCTCGAAACTAGATTTTTAGAAAGGTTGTGCACGATATCTCGGAATCTAACCAACCGATTACTGTGAAACTTGGTGCGTATCTTTAGTGTAACACTTACTAGAGATCGACGATCGAACATTTCTTAATTTTTAACAATTTCGAAAAATATAAACAAAAAACGTAGAAATTTTTGGCATAAATTCGATACATCAAAAACAAATAGCTGCTATTTTTCATAATCTTCGCAAAAATGAAAATATTGGATCGTCAATCCCTAGAGAACATTTTTTACTTTTGAAATTTTTTTGCCTTTTTGTTGCGACTAATCCTGTTTGGCTGAAATCATGCACACCGATAGGCAATATAAAAAAGAGTTATTTAGGATGCCGTTAAGAAGTTAAATAAGAGCCCTCTTTTTTTCTTTTTTAATGTCGCCTTTCATAATGTGTTAAAATAAACCACAAAGGCTCATGTCAATCAAATATGTGCTTTTATTTTATTAGCCCTCCAAAGTATTCGTAATTTTTAAGCCCGTCAAACTGTCCTGCCCCATTAAAATGAAAGAGACCAGATTCGATTGACGGTCTCGTCTGTGTTAAATTTTTTAGACTTAATTGGTTATCGCTGTGCTTGATATAGCTGGATTACAGCTCGTCTATTGTTCACGTGCTCGCACGATGAAATCTGGGGAATGTTTGTTGCCAGGGTAGGTTCGTTTGTCAATGGCAAGATCAAAGGGATTCAGTGCGTTTCTCTGATCGTTGACTAAACTTATTGGCGAAGCGCAATTGCTTTGGCTTACCTTGTCACGAAACGATCTTGTACAGATCACTTTCCGTGAGAGAGGGAGAGATAGATTAATTGAACGCGTGGCTAACTTAATTAGCAGAATAAGAAGTCATAATACAAATTAAAACGACTCTGTGGCTCAAAATAAGACGAAAATCAAGAATGACAAAATTGCGTTGGCGGGAAAAATGCATTTGAAGGGGCCAGTCTTATAGATCTCGCTACAAATCGCCACCGTGATTGTTTTTTCTGTTCGATGTAACATCAGGTTTACTATTTGGATACTACATTAGTGACTTCATTATGTTGATCAAGCCACCAAGTGATCGATATGACACGATGCATTGACTTTCTTATCTAAATTATTACATTTATTTTCTCGTGTAGATAGATAAATAATAATAGTAAACAAACTCTGACGTCGTATCGAATTACAGAAAACAGTCACTGGCGATTTTTAGTGAGATCTATAAGATCTATAAGATAATTATCGTGCACTCGGCTCACTTTTAAATGCATTTTTCTTGAAAACAACGCAATTTTATCGTTCTTGATTCTCGTCTTATTTTGATCCACAGAATTTTCCTGACCCAATTTGTATTACGACTTCTGCCTTCATTCTATATGTGTAGGATAGTGCAAAAGTTGCAAAAGAGATTTGCATAGATAATAATTTAGGAAAGTTTACTTTTTCGTAGAGCAATAAAATTTAATTCACGAAGATTATTTTTATAAAAGTCGTTTATGAAAGATTATGTTACTCAAGTGTTACTCCATTTTCGACTTCGCAAAATCGGGCTTTAGCAGAACGTCTTCGGCTTCGTCGTTTCGGGATTTTCCTGAACATTTTCTTCAACGCGTTGAATATTCACACTGTTCTGGATGAGAGCGTGGTCTTTCGGATTTTGTAAAATAACACACTCCATCTTGCTTCTGAAAATGCTGAGATAAACGTCCAATCATCGAGTCAAAGAATGAATCTCACAGATTAAAGTAACGACGTGACAGCACACTTTGCATCACTAAGCGATGATTTTTAAAATAAAATTCAATAATTTTGGTACGTTTACACAGTAAAAATAATTTCTTTAGAAATCTTAAAAATTATCTAATATCCAAAAAATTACTTAAAATCTAATATTTTAAGATTATTTAATATCTACAAAATTATCTAAAATCTAAATATCTAAATTATCTAGAATATTTTAAGATTATTTAATATCTAAAAAAAATTATCTAAACTCTAATATTTTAATATTATTTAATATCTAAAAAATTACTTAAACTCTAATATTTTAAGATTATTTAATATCTAAAAAAATTACTTAAAATCTAATATTTTATGGTTATTTAATATTTAAAAAATTATCTAGAATCTAATATTTTAAGATTATTTAATATTTAAAAAATTATCTAAATTCTAATATTTTAAGATTATTTAATATTTAAAAAATTATCTAGATTCTAATATTTTAAGATTATTTAATATCTAAAAAATTACTTAAAATCTAATATTTTAAGATTATTTAGTATCTAAAAAAATTATCTAAACTTTAATATTGTAAGATTATTTAATATCTAAAAATTTATCTAAAATCTAATATTTCTTAAAAAAGAAAAAAGAGAAGAGACTTGAAGAGGAAATATGAATATTTTTAATCCTATTTCTCACCACTGTACATTAAAAAGTATGTTCTAAAATCTTTGAGAAATTTTCCCTACGGTCTTACTTAATTGCGATGTCGTACGAGAGGTCCTTGAATCGGAAAGGACAAATTTCCTTACTGTTGGCTAATTTAAAATTCCTACGAGGAAACAACTTTCTTAATAGTTGTAGCTTCATAGTCTATTGCTTTGCTCTGTCATGGTATAGGACTTTCGCATAGTTTTTCGAAGAGGACGATTTCTAAGTAAAATTATTTACGTCACTCGAAGGACATTTTTGTCGCGTCTTGTTTTTCAATATCGAAATATCGTGTAAGATGATTCAAAAGCTGAAGTTTTCTATTATATCTACTTCGTTGAAAATAATAGCGAAAACTCATTTTTATTTCTTGTTAGAAGCACACGTATAAAGAATAAAGACCTTTGAAATATTGAAACGACCCGACAATGAAACAATCCTTTACCAACTTCACAGACCTCAATTCTTCATCATAATCTCCTGTTTTTATAAGATGATCTCTGTTATTTGAATTCTTCTCGAGTATTTTAGCACGTTCCATTATTTATATACTCTGCAATTTCATACATAATCCATTTTAAATTGAATCAACATGTAATAATCGTAATACGCGAGTACGTATAAGAAATTATCAATCGAGCTTGTTATTTAATTTATTCGTTTTAAATCGGAATTACGTAAACGAGTGAGAAACTTTTAACAATTATACAAAGCGCGAATCGATATTTTGCATCGCCGTTGTATCAAAAATTTATTCATTACCAGAGAAGACAGGGGGTGGTACGATGTGCGTGTTATGGGAATAACAGAAATAGTTGGAATATAATCTCGGAGGGTAATTTCGAAACAACAAGCCCCTTGGAATGCCGTTGGATTGTTTAATCAAGACGCGAGAGAAAGGAGGCGAAGGACACCGGTCGTTGAAGGAGAAATATTTCCACGAGATCGAAGGACTTGCCTGCAATTTCTTTCGGCCCTCCTCGTCGGGGTGTCGTTTCTTCGCTAACCGTGGACGCGGACGTGGTCCGAACGTTCCAGCCTCGGGTGATTAAAAACGAAGCTAATAAATTGGTTTAAAGTGCTTTCAAGATGGCGTCTTTGATAGCAAATCATGAGGCAAGCAGGAAATAGGAAAGTACGGTCTCGAAGATGTCTTAACGACCTCCAGCATGACAACCTTCTTTTTCTTCCTTTTTTTCCCCTTTTTCTTCCCCTCTTCTTTGACAACTGGTTTCACGTCGCCTTTCGTTAAAATGCACGGCTATCGAAGAAATCTATCATTCGTTGGTTTCTCTTTGGAATTATTTATCACGGGGACATCTCGCTAAAGATTCTCGTTACACTCGAGCATCACTTTATGTGATAATTCCTGGGACTTTGTGACAATAAAATAACTTTTGTTCAATTTTTTCCACTTTCATTAGGTTGGCGCGCATAAAGCTTTTTAATCACGCATATTTCGTTCCTAAAGCATGTTGGATCAAAGTAATTTGCAAAATAATGGGACTTTTCTAACTATTAAATATTTTTATTTTATTATTTTAGATTTATACGAATTGTTAATCTCGGGATGTAAAAATTCTGGAAATAAAGCTGTTGTACGGTTTCCCTTAAAATTAAAGAAAATTAGTTATATATATAATACTATTAAATTTATACTCGATAAAGTAAATTTTTTTCTTTTTATTTGGATAACATCCTGATATATGATGGAAACGTTATAAAAGATCAAGACTGATCTAGATAGAATATAATTAATTATAAATAATAATACAATAATAAATTATTGGGCAGATTGACTTAAAATTATTTTCAATAAGACATGTTTTTGATAAACAGGTGAATATATTTATTTTGCCTAATTCCTTATATATATATTATACATATAATCATTACTAATTTAATCATTATATGTTATTTTCAAAAATTAAAAATTTTTTTAAATAATTATATATATATAATAAATTTTATAAATCTGTAATAAAATTTTTTAAACAAATTAATAAATTATAAATTTTTTTTATTATTAATCCTACTGTGGATTTTTGTGCATTTATAAGGAATTTTAAAGTGCGAAATTCCACAGAATTTATAGAAAAGATATGTAAAATATACAACATAATATGTAAAAATATATAAAATATATATGTAAAATAATATGTAAAAATATATATATGTAAAATAATATGTAAAAATATATAAAATGTTCAATATATAATGCTTTCTATAATATTTGGTATGTAAAATAATTTTCAACTATATTTTCAAAGATATGAATTTATATAAAAATCTTTGCAGTCTATTTTCAAGCTTTAACGTGAAAATTATACAAATATTATAATCATTCATGGCAGTTACGAATGAGATACTGAACATTTCAGCGTTATAATTTATAGCAAGTTTCTCCTTCTTTGTATGTATGTTTCATAATCAGCGATAATATAAAATTTAACAGATTGACCCTTTAAATTAAAATTTTAGAGAAAGGACAATTTATATGCAACAATCAAATAGGAGTCAGAAGTAAGGCTAACAATATAATGAAACTATCAAATGAAAATTGACTGTTTTTATAAAAAAATCAATGATATTTTCGATTAGAATAATTATTGTCAAAAGAGATTGAAAGAAAAACAAAATATTGTTATTTTCAAATATTTAGTATGTTTTGATTTCATTTAGTAAAAAGTATTTGGTTCTACTGTAAAAACATATTAATGTTTTATTTCAATTCTGAGGGCCACAATTTCGTTATCTAATTCAATACAATTCTACTGATACACGATAAACTATGTCTGAATGATGATTCCACATGCAATAATGAATAGAAAAGAAAGAAAAAAATTTTCCATTTAAAAAGTCTTTTATTTTTGCATTTTTTTAAGAAAGTTAAGTTTAAAAATTTATCACACTTGAATTTTGCTAATTTAGAACTAATTAGAGATAAATAATAAATAGTAAGTTATTCTGTCTTGTAGAATATAAATTTTTTCTTAAGATGCCTCCCTCTTGAAAAAATTAAATTTTAAATTTCAAATTATTATTTAAAATTTTAAAATTTATTAAATACACGTTTAATTCTAAAGCTAATTCTTAATTAACCCAAACCTAACCCAAACCCTATTTTTTCGAAAGTGAGATTTTAAACAGAAAAATTATATTTTACATTTTTCACTTACTTTTGCAAGTAAAATAATCTCTTATCGATTAGTCATTTTTATCCAATCCAGAATTAACCAAGTATACTTGATAAATCTTCAAATTTGATTTCTTCGAGGACGAAGCTTTAAATGAAAAAATTTTATTTTTTCTGTAGGACTCATTCTTTCATAGAATCGTCATAAATTTATTTTTCAGTTGGTTTTTCATAATTTTCGGGATATCGTGTATTTATATTAGATGTAGAAATAAATTTTTCTCTTTTTTTTGCATAAAATCAAATTTTTATTCAAAAGAAAAATAATATTCAAGCTCTTTTTGAATTTGTGATGAATCTTATCGTTTAGAAATTGCTGAAATTTTTTAGAAACGCCAAAGAGCTGTCTTCGAGATAGAGAATAATTTTTTTTGTGCAAGTTTAAAGTCGTGTATCGATATCAAAATCATTAGAGACTGCAACATGTGTGCATGCTAAATCTTAAATTATATAGTATAAACATCTACTGCAGAAGGTTCAGTTTTTTTGATCAAACATTTATGAGTTATTTTAATGTATCCTGTTCTTAATTGATACATGATTCTTTCTTTCTTTTTTGGTTAATCAGCTAAAAGGAACTTCTTGTAGCTGTCATCATCAACTATGTCGTTCAATTTGATATGATCCACAGTTCCATTCTTCCTTAACGTTGGTTTTTACGTAGTATATATAAGTTCTTTATATAGAGATCTGTGATTCGTTTAATGTAGGTAGGATTGATGCTTTCTTAGTATTTAAATTTACTGTTAAGACTAGTACTTACCAGTTTCACTGCGGATTTTTGTTCACTTGAAAATTTTAAGAAATACATCTAAAGAAATGGAATCTAAATGAAAGTTTGTTTTATGTACTATATGTTACAATAAATACTCCATTTTCTCTATTTCTGCATAATGTGCGCATTTTCACAATACTCAATTTCCCATAAACTGGGAATAAAAATTTATCATTACTCGTTGTGGGCAACACAAATTACTGTCTAGGTAGCTTCACTTACTGATTTTTCAAGACTGAATATTGGATACACATAAAATAAAATTTATAGTATTAATTTATATGAATTGCCATATTATATTTTGTTACTTTTTAAGTAACTTTTAAGATTATTAAATTTTATAAAATTATTTTATAAAATTTTAAAATTATTAAAAGTTTCAAGATTTAAAGATTATTAAAAGTCTTCAAGATATAAACTATATTGATTTGTGAAATCAATCGGGAAGAATTAATTTTTGTACTTAATAATTACAGATAGCACTCACTTTAATTGTAGAGTATGATGAATATTTTATCTTCCAGCCAGATTCTTCTGGAGTTTTCCAGTTTTAAAAAACGAATTCTTGTTTTGTGTTGTATTTATATGAAAAGAAAACATAAACCAATTTTGGTATAATTTGTTATTATTTAAAATATTGCTTCATTTTCAGTTACACTTTAATTGAAATATTAAGATATTTCGAGATGTTAGTCAGGGAAAATATATTGGTAATTATATGTATTATACAAGATGTTAAAAAATTATTTTTCATAATTCTGAAAAATGATTTTATACTCTCGGATCGGTGAAGATTCGTTTAAAAAATGATTTTTAAAGTGAAATTTGTTTATTCTATCCGCGTCGTATTCTATTACGTTACGAGGAGAAAAAATTTCAAAAGAATCATAAGTCTCAACTCAATCGTTCTCTTGGAAAAAAATGTTAAAATTCACTAGTCGTTAAACTCACTGTATTTGCAACAATTTGCATTCCACGGTCATATCTCGTGTAAACACCCCAGATCCACCATTACACATAATCCCATATAATAATAATGGTAAATTATGATCTCTTTATTTTAAATTATCTGTTTAAACGACTTTATTATTTTGCGTGTGCTTTGTTACATGATTTTTAACTTCGTTGCGAGTTGCCCGCGTGAAATACAAATATATTATGTATTCAGGATATATGTAATATTAAATCAAGGATGTTGAATTATGTTTATTAGAGTTTCCAGATGCATTTGAGGCACTGTCAGAGTTACAATTGAGTATTCATAATGTTCTATGCCACGAACACTGAAATTCAGATTCTGTAGCATTGTGTTACGCACAAGTACTGGTTGCGAAACGCTATGTTGGATCATTTGTTAAAGCAATCAAAAGTAAAGATACATCATGCATTTCATGATTGCACAAGATTTGTATAATGGATGAATAACAAGTCCGGATGTTCCACGATTGTTGCATTATAAATTGGAATAAATTTAGTAATGAGATCATGGACGAAAACTAGTTATAAATTAACAATAATTACCGGAAAGAAGAAGGCTTGTAGAAGGCTGTCGAAACGGTGTGATGTACATTCTTAGAAAGAAAAGTATAAAATATATAATATAAAATAAAATATATAAATATATTATATATAATATAGTATAAAATATATGATAAATATATAATATACTATAATATAAATATATATAATATAATGTAAAATATATGATGAATATATAAATCTATTATACATAATATAATATATATATAACATAAATATAATATAATATATATATAATAAAAATAATTATATAAAATATAAATTAAAAAGAAAGTATTTAAAGGGGGTATTCTAATGTGATAAGTGCTATTTTGTACTTTGTTGCAAATTTTTTTACAAAAATTTAGTAAATGCTATTAACTGCATGCCAATATGGAAAAAGAAAATATGTTAGTGTTATAATTTGAATTGTTCTGCTTATCAAATAGAAGAAATTCAATTGTTTTTTAATTTGTATGAATTTGATTACAACGACTAGTAAAAAAGGAAGAAAAACATTCACAAGTGAGAAAATGACGGTGTTTTGAAGATAAAATTTCAATTTTTTTAATTTTCTTTTATCTTTGACAAACCATAAAGAAAATAAAAAAAATTATATTTTGGCATTGATTAAAAAAAATTATATTTTGGCATGATTGTGATACATGTGCTGAAGACGTATTCAAAATCTGAGTTTGACGAGTACAGCAGTTTTTAAGATATTATTCAAGGTAATACGGGAAACATAGTTTCGAAAAGCTTTCGAAGTTTTTAAAGTTTTATTTGCATTTTACATAGAGATAATTTTATTTGCCATTAATCTGCCAGCTCGTGTTTTTAAAGTGTTGTGCTTTAACAAAATAAAAAATCAATTTTGGACCTGTTACAGTAAAATAGTAATTACTATTCCAAGTAATCATTATTACGATAAATTTTGTAACTATGTAGAATATTATAGTAGTATACAAGAATGCTTGTAATATTGCAAAAATTTGTAATATTGTATTAAAAAAATTATTATATTATAGAAATTGTAATATTTTAAAAATTTGGTATGAATCATATTACATTTACTACTTATAAATTTTAAATTTAACTGTGCCGAAACAATAAATATCGCAAGCAAATTGAACTGTTAATGAACATGGTTTAGCTCTTAAAAATTTTTTCTTAGTAGGTAATCTCATAATTACGTAATTATAATATGATATAGAATATTAAATTAATTCTGTAAAAAATAAATATACATGTTCCCGTAATATAATTTTTCGTTTTCTGTATCAAATGTACACTTCACAATACAAATAGCATACGTGAGATATTTGATGTTATCATAATTTTCACGCAATGAATTAATCCATTTTATATGTGTATGTAGCTGCATTATAGAATACAACTATAATATTATTAAAAATAGTTGTATCTATGTTTATAAAACATGACTGCGATAAAATGATAGCACATGTTCAAAAAATTATTGAAATTACATGTAAAAACTTACGTTTAATATTTGATATAGTCTTCCTTATGTTGATGGACAATCTTTTGCGTATAAAAGACTGCAACATACACATATATAGTATAAGCAACTGTTAAGTAAAAAAAAAAAAAAGAAAAGAATAGCAAAAAGAAATATGTATTAAACCATTTTATATTATATAATTTTATTTATAATAATCCATTATTATTAGAATAATATTAGATAATTTCATTATGCAAATAATGTAATTGAAATATATCGTAAAAAATTCTGTAAAGAAAAAAAATTAAATCCTCAAGGAATTCGTGAGCCGAGAAAAATTTCGTAACGGATTACGTACGGATTGTACGTCATTGTTATACATATAACGTCCAACATACGTTTTGATAATGATCTATATAATTTTTGAAAAATAGAAATTTAAAACCATTTTTCTCGAATCTGTATTTTCAATTTGTTAATGTTTTCGAACTGCTTCAAATTTTTTTCGTATATATGTACATACATACCTCTTGCTAGCTTTGCCCAAAATAATTTTCTATATTCTACAATAGTGAGATCAGCAGATTCGGTCGCTTCAAAATATTCATTAAAATTATCATTACTTATTTCATAATTTTAGCACATTATGTAAATAATTTTATAATAATATAATTTATATATAATTATATTATTGTAAATATATAGTATTATTTAACATAACTTTATATAATATAATATACATCATTTTAATTACAAATAAAATAATATAGTGTATTATAATAATTCATACAATATATTATAATAATATTTCAGTCTATAATTTTTCAACTAACCTAATTATTTACATATTCGCGATGTTGTTAAAAGATAAAATTTTTACCGACAATATTTATCGTAGTTGCGAATTAGTTTAATAAACTGTTCGTCCAAGTAATCAACACAGCTTGCCATTTAATTTTTTGTTTACAAATTTTACATCTGTTGTACCGTGGTATCCAACACAGCTCCAAATCGAAATTCCACCTCCTCTCAGCTGTCCACAGTTTAACACTTTTTCTTCTTTTCTGAAAATAAGCCGCCCATTAAGATTATATTTCTTTTCATTCGAGAGAATGACTTTTCGCCAATGAACGTCACCACAAGCAAACTGCAAATTATCTTATACTTAACAATTAGTACCGTGGTTTTCTCCTTGATTTCCGTCGTTTCAAGTTTGGACTGAGTGTTTTATAATACACTACGTGCATTAACATCTGTTAATTCAGTTATTCGCTTTGCTATTGATGACAAATTCGAGACGTTTCTTAAAATCAGAAATCAGCCTCAGATACTCTTTTTATCTCTTACATAACTTTCAGTATTCTTTGATAGATTATAAATAACTTTACGACTCCGCTTCAAAATACGCGAAATGTTTGATATATTATACTCTCCTCCTCTTGAAGTTAAAATAAATACCTCGCCTTAACGTTCTCTATAGCACACAAGAAGAAATAGACACGGAATGTTGTGTCATTCGTTCTGAATAACTTTACGACAAAAGTGGACGAAAGTATTCGCATACTCGATGAAAAATTTTATGTTTCTATTTTGAACCGTTATAGCTTCATAAAAAAAAGAGTCGCGTAACGAGCCAGTTGGCCTCATTTTAAAGCGTAAAGCATCCAATTTTACTGCTCTGCGTTAGTTTTCTTCGATAATGTTTTTCCATCGGGCAGCAAATGGGAAAGCAAGAATACCTTCATTCTCAAAAATTTTAAAAATTCAAACGTTCGTGAAAACGTTAAAAAAATATTTTTTCATCAAATCTACCACCGTCAAATCTCCTCTTTAAAACAACCTCTTCAAACGTGCTGCACGATATTTTTATTGCCATTTTATCGAACTTTGGACATTAACAACTTAATGTTAGAATTTTTTGAATCTGAGTTCAACTGTAGTATTTAATAAAATGGCAAAGAAAAATTGTTTAGCAAGTTTTAAGGGGTTGATGTAAAGGGAAGACCATAATCTTCAAGATTATGGTAGATAGCGATCATGAAAAAAAAATTGTTTCAGCGAATACAATGAATCCCATTAATATTCGGGCATTAACTTGACATTGAAACTGTTACAATTTTTTGTAAAAAAAGAATCGCACAGTAGTAAACTTGGGCTCGTTTTACACTTTATGCCTTTTAAAATATATTGTTCGTTTTATTTTAGAATGTTTTTACACTGTGTATGGCAAAGTGAAGTAATTTGTAAAATTTTCCTCTCGAAAATGTTATAAATTATCTTCTTCTTCTTCTTCTTCGTCATTTCTTTTTCTTTTTGCATCAACAGCGAGGTCATTAGCAACGGTGGTATTGAATATGTGTATAGTAGTTTGTCTTTTTGAGATATTTTGAAGCTTTAAGAAGTCAGGTTTATGTTTGAGTTAATTCCGTGTCTCTGTCTTTGGGTTTCTGTGGTGTGGCATTCGTGCAGAATGTGAGTAACTATTAATGGGTAGTTACTGCAATAGCTGCAAGTGGGAGGTGTAGTTCTTTTAATTTTGTGTTCGTGAGCCAGCGTGGTATGACCAATTCTGGCGTGTGATACTTATTCCTTCTTTTCAGTTGCTAATGTGTGTTTGGTGCTTGTTGGTGAAATTCTCGGATGCTTTTGTGTTAGTTGAGTGCTTTTAGTTGTGATCCATGTATTGTTCCATTCATTTTTTATTACTTTTTTACAGCGGGTCTTATTTGGTCTTCACAGGAATGGAAGGTGGTTGTAATTGTAAGTAAGCGAGGAAAATGTGGCTTCTTTCGCTGCTGCGTCGACTTTTTCATTTCCTTCTATTCCTTGATGACCTGGAATCCAGATGACTGTACCTTTTGCGTTAGGTTGTGGTTTAGTTCTTGAATGGTGATTATCAATTGGTCATTTTGGTCGTATGATTTTGTTAAGAATTGTTGTGATTTGTATCGCTTATGGAGTCGGTGTGTATGACGACCTGGGCTTCGTTATTTGAGCATGCATATTGTAAGGCATATTGTTTCGGCTGTGAAGAGGAGAGATTTTGTGTTTCTTTGGCTTTTTCTATACTGATGGCGTATCCACCAGTGTCCGTTTCTGACCCGTCACTCTTGCTGTCGTGGTCGTAGCTGTTGTTTAATTCTAGGAACCGGGCTCTGTGGTTAGTTAGATTGAGGATTTTTTTGGGGGAATTCGGCAAGACTGGTGTATGTTAAGAATGCTTTTATTGTCCTCGGCGGAATTTGTGGTTCGATGGATTCTGAAAGTGGTGGATTGAAGGATTTTGTTAAGTCTGATATGAAAAGGGGAGATAATTTTGGGTTTATTGATGTAGAGAACTTTGTAGAAGATATTGTTGTAGGATTATTTGGAGTGAATGAGACTTTTATTGCGTATTTAAGAATTAGAAACTTTCTTTTGGTTTCAAGGGCGTTATGAATTATCATAGTGTGTAAGAACATTGAGCAATTTTTTTCATCATTGAATCTGCAATAGATTTGATGATTAAAATCTCTTTTGTAGAACGATTTCTCAAAAAAATCTCTTTTGTCGAACGATTTCTAAAAAAAAAAAAGAAAAAACTTGCTGTAATATCTTTTTTCGTCAACTTTGAATAGTTAGACGAAAACGAATGGAACGAAAATATTACAATTTCTTGAATTTTATACTATACACTAACATTATTATTCTTTTACGCTAATATTTAAAGTTTAATAGAATGACGAAAAAAAAAATCATATATCAAGTTTCCAGGGTTCATTATAAAGAAGAGGCTTCAATTTTCAAAGCCATAATAGATTTAGTTATGAAAAAATTTTTTCAATGTTTTTACATATTACGAGAATTTATAAACATCTTCGAGAAGACAAGTATCTTCACTTATCTACTTTCCTGTTATTTAAAACAAAAAACACATATTTTAGAGGCTTCAAACTTTAAAACGAGCTCATTGCCCGATTTCTTCTTACAAATTACAACAATTTCAATATTTAAATAGTCTGAATATTAATTCACTGTAATTCGTGGAAGAGAATATTCCTCAAACTCTGTACACATGTCGAAACGACAAAAAATCGCAAAGATCGTTCTTGAAGAGAAAAGCATAGTTTCATTACATATACTATGTACGAGTGTATGTAAAAATCACAGTTATTTAAAGAGGTGCTATCTTTTTATCGCAGAGTGTAGATAAATATAATATCACATAGTAAAATCCTGTAATCTTAAATAATTAAATACAATTACATAGTAAAATCTTCGAACTATATCAAGAATTAAGAAATAGTTAAAAATTTAAAATATATATATTAAATATAATCTTAATTAAATATAATATAAATATAAAAATATAATAATATAATATAATATAAATTAAGTATAAATATAAATATAATATAATATAATATAAATTAAGTATAAATATAAATATAATATAATATAATATAAATTAAGTATAAATATAAATATAATATAATATAATATAAATTAAGTATAAATATAAATATAATATAATATAATATAAATTAAGTATAAATATAAATATAATATAATATAAATATAAATATAATTCATGTAAATTGTAAAGATTATTGTATTCGTCGCTTTTACGTGCAATGTATGTCTCGAGTTACTTCGATATCTAGAGTTACAGGGTTTGATTAAATAATCATGTGCGTCTTACGGTTGTCACCTATTTAAGGTATTCCTGCTCATATCACGGATCATTGGTCGTTTACTACAGATTTTAATTGAACAGCTGATCAACCGTGCCAAGTGATCCGTAATATGAGCACGGGTATTTACCTTTAAATAGGTGACAAGTACAAGGCATACATTAGTATCGATGGAACCTTAGAACGGTGATAAAGTTAAATGCAGTATTAATACAAAAAGAGAGATATTTTTTTTAAAAATGATACAAATTGAACATCTAGTAATCTGAACTGAGTTAGAAGAAACTTGATATGATAGTTAGAAGTATTATAAATGAAAGATATTGTATAATCACGTAATTTAATTCAATTAAAATCCTAAAGTATTAATTCTTTTGACAGAGTTTAGTTTATTGATACTAAAGAGAAAACAGAAAATATACGTTTATTTAATTACAGTAGCATAACATAATTTAACGTAATTAATAAACTGTAAATAAGTATGTTTGATCATACATGAATATGTTATACGCTTTAGACGATTATTCGAGCATGATTAACTTACAAAGAGAACGCGATCGGTAAATAAGATCAATTGCCATTACTGTCTATATTAATTTTTTACCAACATCTGTTATTTAATAATTTTTGTTTCGTTCACTTATATTAACACTGAAATATGAAATGTTATATCAACGTCTGAATATTTTAGTTTGTTGAAAAGATTCACATCAGACAAAATAAATACGAATGATATAAAATTTTTGGAAGTTCTTTAGTATTATAGTATGTCGACTTCGTTTCTGCTATTTTATAAAACTATTTCTTTCCTGCTTGTTTTAAAGTATTAAAAATATAGTTATTTTCCACGATGATGTGGAATTGTGAACATTCCTCAGAAGTGTGTTTGTTTTAAAAATAATAAATTCAAAACTTACTGAAACGCTGACAAGAAATTCCAAGTAATGAAATAAAAATGAAATGATAAAAGTTATACTTATAAGGAAACCAAATTATTTCACGTTTGTAAAAATCACGTTTGGGATCAACCTAAATAGTGAATGTTACTACGATTTTGAATATACTTCAGTCGAAATCTGATCATTCGTAGTGAGGCTCGATATTACTATCGATAGATTATGGGATTCTTCTCGGTAGAATCGGTCGTAGGATCATTCGTCAATCCGAATCGTTCAGGTGTCTATCGATTTAGAAGTTATTTCAAGCGAGTTCCCTCGATTTTGGAATTATTCCAAATGGAGTACCTCCGTCTTGGGATTATGTCAAGTGGTATACACCAGTCTCAAGAACATCCTAGATAGGATCTATCGATTTTGGAGTCAGCCCAAGACGGGATGTAAATCCTTGGAATCGCTCTTTAATGGAACAAATCATTTTCAGAACCATTTTAAATAGGATTCATGGATCTTGCTATCCATCGAGCTCTAGGGACGATCACCCATGGATTTATCCAAAGTGGAATCTACTGATTTCGTAATGACGTTCATAGCTGGAGTGGAAATTGACTCAATGATTAGAGTCCCTTGACCTCAGTGTATCTTTAATCCCTTGCGTTCGCAACTGGTTCGCGGACCATAACGAGTGACCGTATACAATAATTCGTCGCTTTCTTTTTCTTCTGAACTCATCCGAACATCACTGGATAGAAATTATTAAGAAGTAATAAACTTGTCATTTGTTTTGCTTGGGTTATATTTAAATATTGAAACTGAGAAAATGTTGCAAAATAGGAAAAAAAATTCTCGACATGCGTGGCACGTCATTTCAGCGCAAGAGGTTAACTACGTACCTTGTATCGGGAATCTCGCGTTATGGGATTATTATAGGATTTGATAAATCGAAATGGCATTACATTAAAGGATACGAATAGTAGTTCAGTATACGAATTACCTCTGTTGTAAGCTTGGTATGTTGAATGACGAAATCGACTCATTCGCTTTATGCAGTTAATGATCAGTTAATAATTTTCTCTAAAGCATTTAAAAATTGGGAATTTCTTTTTTTCTGAATAATTTACAAATGAAGCTTTTCGACTTTCTCGTACAATATTAATGTATGAAAACGGTAGCATAATTGTATCAATGAGAATGGAAAATTGCCGATAAATTTTTACTTTGACAATCGTGAGTTCGTTCTTTTCGAATATAATTTTACATCATGTAACAGGTAAGAAAAAAGGGATATTCCTTTTTCTCCTGAAAATTATAAAAATTGAAACGTGTGTAGAAATATTAAAAAATTTCACCATCATTTTGAAAATTGAAGTTTTCTCTTTGCAACGATCTCCTAAAACTTGCTGTACAATTTTTCACTTTATTAAAATCTGAATGTCAGAGTTGAACGATAAAAATTCAAGAAATTCTAATTTAAAGGGTCGAGTGAATTTCAAGAGATCGTTGTAAAGTGAAGATTAAATCTTCGATTTAATCATTTCTGACATTAATCAAAGATCAAACGACACTTTTTAAAATTTTAATTTATACATTCAATCACTTTTCCTCGTTTAACTTTTCTTGTAATGATTATAAAATTAATTTAGCGATATTTATTTCTCTCCTGATACACGCATAGTGTACTATGTGGGATAAAGCATAAATATTTTAAAATATTGTCTACTTTAAAATTATACCATATATAGATCTCATATATAGGTCTCAACAAAGTCTCGATTCTAAATCAAATTTTTACTTTTTTTTCAAGTATTTATTTCACAGTGAGTTTCATTACAAATAATATAATTTGTATTAAAATTTTCAAAATGCAGTTTCAGCTGAGTAACGACAAAAAACTTATAACACTTGTAATTAATTTTTTTAATTTTTTTAATTATTTTATTTGGAAATATAATTAATGAAATTTTTTAGTATTTTTTTTTCATAACCTACAGAAAAAGAAAATAAAAAAGATTGAAAATGAACAAGTTATGACTTTTTCAAATCCTTCAATTTTTCAGTGGCTACCCTACTATAATATTCGCGGCTCGCGGGTAGCAAAGGCACAGAATTCAGTAAAGAATACACAAGCAAACGTACAGTCCATTTTTACGATATCCTCAGAATCATCACATTGCATAGTAAAATATCATTTATTATGTTATAAAATACTACAGAGTGGCTCTTCAAATGCTGATAAAAATCAGAAGAGACACAAAATATACTTTTACTTATTATTATAAATTTAAAAAGAAATTTTCAATTTCATTACATTTTTATCTATAAATAATAATATCATTTTAAAATGACATTTAAAATAAAATTTATTATTAAGATAAACTTTGATTATTTATTATTATAAAATTTCGTCAATTTGTGTATCAATTAATTATATTTAATTGTATAACACGTTTAAATTTAAATAAATTTATATTTTGAAATAAAATTTTAAATTTAATATTTATTTTGTTTGATGTAAGTAAATAATTGTTTATAAACTACAATTTTTATCTGGCAGCACTTCTCAGTAGTTTTGTAACTATGTTACAATTTGTTTTTTGTTTTTTTAGAAATTGACGGGCAATTTCAGTTAATACTATATTCGACTAAAATAATTTATCGGAATAGTTACGGAAATGTTACGGAAATGTCTGTCACATCGAGAAGTATAGTTTTGAGGAAAACGTAAAGTGAAGTTTTATGATGACATCTTTCTTCCTGATGAAGAACGATTTTAAAATCTTATTTTCTCAGCTATTCGCGATCCATACAGCAATATCAAATATCACATGTGAAACTTGAATTGTATTCGATGAAACAATATTTTCTTACGTGAAACGAAAATTCGCCTCAAATATCTTTCTTTCCATTCTGGAAGGATATTCTGGATGTTACGATCTGAATTTTAAGAAATCGTTGGAACATAGACTGTTTTATATACTTGAAACTGTATTTTTTAAAAGAATTAAGAAACTGTTCTGGAAAAAGGGCAAAATTGTGTTTTGAGATATTCGAAGTTTTAAAGTTTTATTTTTTTTTTATTCGAAGTTTTATTTTATTAATAAAACCGTAATACTTATTGAAACATAAAATACTTATTGAAACAATATCGCATAAAGTTTATTGTTAGTGAAGAATGAAATGGTGAATATGACAAAATATATATTAATTTTGAATTATATATTTATAAATATTTATTACATTATTATATTATATATTTATAAAGTATTATAATATTATTAAGAATATAATAGAGTATAATAATAATATATTAAATATAATATTATTATAATTTATTAAGAATATAATAGAATATAATAATAATATTATTAAGAATATAATAGAGTATAATAATAATACATTAGCATATATTATTTATAATATTATTAAGAATATATTTATGTACATGAATTTTAATTTAAAAATTGGCGTAATTATAAAAAATCGATTCTGGACATCTTAACAGAAAATCTTGACAGAAGATCTATGTGTATAATGTTATATTTTAAACACATGAAAACTTGCACACTGTTACCAAAAATTATAAGAAACGTTTTTAGTTTTATTTTAACAAAGGTACATATCGACTAAATACTGAAGCTTCGATTTAAATTCGTAAATCAATTTTTCAATAGCTACGTAAATTCATATTTTAACAAAATTTAATTATTCTTAATAATTTTTCGTATTTTTCTTATCTGTATATTTCAAAAGATTTTTAATATCTTTCACCTTGGCTATTTTAAACAGAATAATAGAAGCACGGGCATTTTTCGAGAAACCTTAACTTTGTTAAAATTATTAGTCTTTTTTTTTTGCTATTTCATTATGATGTATTTATTTACATTGCACAATTTAGTCTATTGATGAGTTGTTAAAAAAATCTTTGAAATATCAAAAATATGATAAGAATTAAAAAACCTTTGAAATGTCACTTTTTCAATATACAGTCACTTATAAAATTGTTCGTATATTTAATAAAAAATTGTTGATATTCTGAATTTCGTGAAAAATTTATTATCGTTATAATATTTCGTGAAAAAGAATCGTAAAATAATCCTATGGATTTCGTTTTTGAGCGTGAAGCCTCTATTTTGATAATTCCAAGTTCATTCTCTTCAAAGATATTTTTATACTTCACAGCAAGTGGGAAAGCAAGGTCTTTTGTTCTCGAAAATAGTAAAAACTCAAACATCTCTAATGTCACTGATAAATTTCTTTCATGACTACATATGGATCCATCGTGATATCGAAGATTGAAATTTTTTTCTTTACAATGATCTTTTGAAACTTGCTGTATGATTTTGTTTATTGAATTTTAAACATTAAACGACGAAATGTTCTTAAATTCTTGTCCTTTGACTGTAACATTCAAAGTTTAGACAATAAAGTAACGATAAAAATTCGTACAAGTTTTATGGGCTTATTGTAAAAGCGAAATAATAACATAATCACATAAAAATGAATCACATAAATTTCGAATTTATTATCGAGAAATATCTGTGCTCTTAAATATTATATTAAATCTTTAGTTTTGAAATAACCTTTTTTTCTTGAATTTTAACCCCTTGCGCTGGCAACTGGTTTGCGGACCATAACGAGTGACCGAACCGTATACAATAATTCGTCGCTTTCTTTTTCTTTTGAACTCGGTATGATATCACTAGATAGAAATTATTAAGAGGTAATAAAAATTTATTATTTGTTTTGCCTGGATTATATTTCAATATGTTTAAAACTGAGAAAATATTGCAATTTTGGGCCAAATAGTTTCAACGTGCGTGGCAGATCATTCCAGCGTAAGAAGTTAATATTATATTATATCCTACTTTATTATAACTAGTCTGATAAGTGATTAACAGTGAAGAAACGTTTATTATCGAATAATGAATTCCATTCAAAATAGTAAACTATATCAACATGGACAGGATTTATTGTGTTAAAAGTATAATGTACAATGCATTAAAATGAATAGAAAATACAAATGAGTATAAATGAGTAAGAAATATTTATTTATATGTCTTTTTTATAATTTTTCCTTTGGAATCAGATTTTCTGGAATCCCACAAAATATTGTGGCTTTTTCAAGTCTTTTAGCACTAATGTTTCGGTAATTTTTGTTATAAAGTTGTTACTCACTATCATCAGTAGGATTCGAGTTATGATTTTTAAAAAAAGCTCTTACAATTTTTAATTGTTGCAGCAGAGAGGTTTATTATAAAAGTCTGTTTCTTAAAAAGCAAATAATTCATCGATAGCGATGAAAGGAACCAGCGTTAATGTTCCATTGCAATATTTTGGAATGCATGTTAGGCATATAATTCTAGAAAATTATGATATATCACTATCTTGGATTTAGTTCGTTTGTGAATATAATTGAACGTATTATTAGCTTCTTGGATAATTGATGAAGTTATCAACGAATATATTTTACAAGTAAATTATAGCAACTACATCGTTATAATATTACAAGTTAATATTAGAAGTCTGCTCTTTAACAATATTTACTTTCAACGAGACTGATCATAGTTCAGAATAAGGTTAGTATCATAAAAAGAAGATGGACTTTTTTTTTCTTTTGAAAATGATTGTGTACTCTTTCAGTATCAATTTATTTCGATCGATGATCGTGACATTAGTTTCATTTGCATTATAAAGGAGATGGCCATGATTTATTGTCGATGTCGTTATTTTGTGACTGTCGTCGTTTCTTATTTATAACTGCATTAATTAACTACGTTCGTTTTGCCTGGGTTATTTAAATATACTTAAAACTGAGAAAATGTTGCAATTTGGGATAGAAAATTCTCGACATGCGTGGCAAGTCATTCCAACGCAAGAGGTTAAAATGAGGCCATGTGAATTTTCGTACAATTTCTTTTTCACGATGTTTTAGCAGTTTAAAATATCGACAATCTTTCATCGAATATATGAACAATTTTCTGAACACTGTAACTGAAAATATTTAATTTTCTTTGTTACTTTATCATAAAGTTGCTCTCGAATTGCCACGCATTGCCGATAATAACAATTTTATGAATCTTAAAAATAACTGCACTTCTCGCACCGACTCGTCGTTTACATAATTGCAGTGAATTTAATTTCCAACTACAAACTTCAATTTCGCGAGTCAACGATATAATGTTTGAACTTTCCAAAAAAAATATCAAAAGTTACACAATACAGGTGAAAAATATCAAAAGTTACACAATACACTGCGATATTTTTAGCAATATTTGCAACATTTGATCAATTGTGTGAGTCACTGTTAATAACGTTTTTTCTAGAGAATACCGAGCTGCATCAATTAATCGGTCAAAAAGTACACGAACCTCCACGTACAAAAAAATTATTACTACCCTTTGTACTGAATATGCTCGCCTCTGTATCGAAAAATTTAACAAAGGTTTTTTTTTTATGTCTTCAGCAACAGCAAAGATATTTAAATTGGACAAAGTTATTGAGTCTCTCTTGTGTGCGTATAATCGAGTAGTTTGAATTTTCTTTTTTAATTAATTTTTCGATTAATAAATCATAAAATGTGAAATATTTTGCACCTGAGGTAAATATTTTTGCTTTTTGGTGAATTTGTAATTTTCAGTTTAAATAATATGACAAGTTTGAATTAATCGACATATTTCTCGTTACTGTGAATATACTGTTCCTAATTTAAATTTTGACATCCTAAGAATATCCTATTTTCTCGATTTCTCTTACGTGAATGAAAACCATAAGTTATTATTCCTAATAGATGATTAAACTCTCACCATTCAGAAATTAATTTTCAAACATTAGTTTAATTAATTTTCAAACATTAGTTTAATTAATTTTCAAACATTAGTTTAATTAATTTTCAAACGTTAGTTTAATTAATTTTCAAACATTAGTTAATTGATCGTTTTTAGAATACATCAGGGAAAATCCGTTTAGATTTAACAATTCAGGGTGACAATTGAGATAACAGGGTGACGATTCAGAGTGCTCGCAATCGATATTTCTCAGGTTTATAACTCGACAATTGCTATTGAAACTTTAACTTCGACTTATTAGGAAAGTTTAGTTAATTTTAGGAAATCAGAAGTTCCCTCTCTATAAGTAAAAATTGACGAAATCACGTAAAATGCATATTGAAAATTTTAATCTTGAAAAATAGTAAATAACCAATCAGTTTGTATTATAAATCCTGATTATTCATCAAGTTATAAGGTTTTTGTCATTATTCAGCAGAAATTGTATTTTCAGTATGCAAATTTTAATACAAATAGTATTATTTGTAATGAAACCCATTGTGAAATAAATACTTGAAAAAAAAGTACCTATCTATATACGGTATGATTTTAAAGTAGACGATATTTTAAAATATTTATGCTTTATCCCACATAGTATACTATGCGTGCATCAGGAGAGAAATAAATAACGCTAAATTAATTTTGTAATCATTACAAGAAAAGTTAAACGAGAAAAAATGATTGAACGTAGAGAATAATTATAAATTAAAATTTTAAAAAGTGTCGTTTGACCTTTGATTAATGTCAGAAATGATTAAATCGAAGATTTAATCTTCACTTTACAACGACCTCTTGAAACTCGCTCGACCCTTTAAATTAAAATTTCTTGAATTTTTATCATTCAACTCTGATATTCAGTGTTTAATAAAGTGAAAAATTGTACAGCAAGTTTTAGGAGATCGTTGCAAAGAGAAAACTTCAATCTTCAAAATGATGGTGGATCTAGCTACGAAAAGAAATTTTTTAATATTTCTGCACACGTTTCAATTTTTACAATTTTCGAGAGAAAAAGGAATATCCCTTCTTTCTTACCTGCTACATGATGTAAAATCATTTTCGAAAAGAACGAACTCACGATTGTCAAAGTAAAAATTTACCGGAAATTTTCCATTCTCATTGATACAATTATGCTACCGTTTTCATACATTAATATTATACGAGAAAGTCGAAAAGCTTCATTTGTAAATTATTCAGAAAAAAAGAAATTCCCAATTTTTAAATGCTTTAGAGAAAATTATTAACTGATCGTTAACTGCATAAAGCGAACGAGTCGATTTCGTCATTCAACATACCAAGCTTACAACAGAGGTAATTCGTATACTGAACTACTATTCGTATCCTTTAATGTAATGCCATTTCGATTTATCAAATCTTATAATAATCCTATAACGCGAGATTCCCGATACAAGGTACGTAGTTAACCTCTTGCGCTGAAATGACGTGCCACACACGTCGAGAATTTTTTTTCCTGTTTTGCAACATTTTCTCAGTTTCAAATATATTTAAATGTAACCCAAGCAAAACAAATGACAAGTTTATTACTTCTTAATAATTTCTATCCAGTGATGTTCCGACGAGTTCAGAAGAAAAAGAAAGCGACGAATCGTTGTATACGGTTCGGTCACTCGTTATGGTCCGCGAACCAGTTGCCAGTGCAAGGGGTTAAAGTTCAAGAAAAAAAGGTTTTTTTAAAACTAAAAGATTTAATATAATATTTACGAACACAGATATTTCTCGATATTAAATTCGAGATTTATGTGATTATGTTATTATTTCAGATGATCTGTATCATCTTTTCGATCATAAAGTAACTAATGTAAACACGTTACTGAAAGTTCGCGGATAGCAGAGTTTGTTTCTCAAACTAATCGTCACGGAACAAAATGTATAGAACAACGTAGGAATCAGAGGGAAATGCCAACATATACACGTATGTATGTACGTTTCTTCGCGCCATAAACTTTATGGTTGACTTTCTACTTTATACGTCGCGTGTTCTCGCGAGATCGAAGCGCAATGTGATTTAATAACGAAAAGGGTGAAATTACGATGTCTCGACAACATAGTCGAGTCGTAGGGCAGTAGAATTCCATTTTCGATGAACTCAAACGTGAATCTAACGTATCAAACATTATACGAGCAATATATTTCACGCGGTGAAATAAAATCCTCATATCTATTCTGTACATCGTTCTCCTTAGACAATTCTTTTAAACAACATTTGTGTCGCATAAATATCCTCAGGACTCTGGTTATGTCTTGACAAGACATGTAAAGAAGTATGTACTTATATCATGATTTTATTGCGTATATCTGTATATTGTGTATTTCACATATTTATTAATGAATTGATTGATGAATTTTACGAGTTTGCAAAGATTTGCAACATTTCGTTTTCGTTAGAATTTTACTGCATAATATTATTATTGTTAATAGTATATATGTATATAATTATTATTATATAACATATAATGTAATTATATAATAATAATTATTATTATATTAATATATTATTATTATTATATAATAACATAATGTTAATAGTATTTATTATTAGTATTTATTATTACAAGGAAAAAATTATTTGCTTTTGCACGATAGTAATTTGCAACGGTTTGTTTTGTGTTTTTATGTTTTCTTTTAAATTTTTTTTTCAGGACGACAATGACAATTTGATTTTGAAATGCTATAAAACTATATTAAGTGTGAAAAAGCTGCTTACACTCCGAGCTTTACGATATTATTGAAACTGTAACATAAAACTTTCTAATAAGTAGTATTACAAACTATAAATTTGTAATAAACAATATTATTATCATAAATTGGTTGTAACGTTCTACAAAGCCATTTATTTCTTGTGTGACATATTTTTAAACTAAGGTCTATTGGAAGATAAAAAAAAAAGCAGATGATTTATTTTAGTCAAAAAATATATATACATATGTATATACATATGAAGTGTTCAGAAGACAATCAGTGTACCTTTCATTAAAAACAATTTGCGCTTTGCAAATAGCCCCAGATGATCAAAATCGTCAATTAATGGAAGAGTTTAGTCATTATAATGTAATCACTCTAATTATAATAATATAACTTATAATATTATAATTGAACTATTGTTTCATTAACTGATGATTTTAACAATGAAACTACGTTCATGTGCAAATCATTTTTAATGACATAATTGTACGATAATATGATCTGTAATCTATATGTGTATTTCCCACATTGTCACCTTCGATTTATTTTTGATGTTGTATTTTTATTCTGCTATTAAGGAAGTCCGCCGCTAGAATCTTGCACTATGCATCAACATCGTCCTTCAGACTAAAGACTTCGTTTCGATAACGTTGCATAAATGTTTGAGTTAAAGCCAGACACTTTTGTTGTGCATCGATTAACATTTTGAACAACGTTCACCTTGCATATAATTTCTCCTTTCCTTCATTTTCTTATCAAGTAATATTTTTGTGAAAAACTGGTTGCAAAAACGACTTTTCTTTCGTTCGTTCAACTAGTGCAACTGCATAACAAAATATTCATGTTTCTACAGTTTTTTTTGTTATTTATAGTTTTTAAATCCTTATTTTTAAGAACTGCTGCATCTCTTCAAGGTATTGATTCGATAAATCGTACGCTAAAACGATTGACTAAATATTCACTCTCATCCTTCTTTTATTGTGAGTATGATTCCCTAATATTTTTTTGGTTTCTTGCTTTGCATGTTTGTCCACATCGATTGTTTCACTACATTAATATTTTGATTACTTAAAAACATCTTAACAATAAAAACAATATGCTTCGTATAATTTTCTGCTTGATAGATCCAGTTTTCTAGCATACATTCTTCGACAAACGGAAATACAATGGAATCTCCAATATCCGAAAGAACACGGAGACAAATTCGTAAAAAATTCGGTTGAAGGAATTTTCGGACAGTAGAACACTCGTCTTTTCTTATTATATATATTTTTTAATATATATGTATTATATATTATTATATATATTATATAATATATTGTATATTATTATATATATATACTTTTTAAATATATATATATTGTATTATATATATATACTTTTTAAATATATATATATTGTATTATATATATGTATATATTTTATATTTATTATGTATTATATATTTAAAAAAGAATAATGCACAAATAATTATAAAAATCAAAATATAATACATACAAATAAAATTGAATATAGATATAAATGAAATATTTTTTTAATGATTTATGGATCTTATGGGATTTCTTTCTTGCTGCTAAATCGCTATAAACTTTTTGATGTATTGAGTCGCGTTGAATTGTGTTTTATTTGTTCTTCAAACCATTTTAGTCCTGTCTCGAATGCCATAAATACTTCAGAGTGTGAAGGCGTATTTTCGTCATTAATTTCATGATAGACTCCTTCTTGTTTATCATGAGAATTAGAAATACTATTAACAATATCCAAAGCAATTAAATCTGCATATTTTGATCAGATCGAAGATACTGTGTTACAATATCATTGTTGCATCAGGTATTTTTTGCAACGTACATAGTAATAGTTTCTGAGAAATTGTTCCCTCTTTGTTTATTTCTATAATTTCTTGAATTATAAAGAGCTTCGTCCATTCTCTTTTTAGCGTAGATTCGTAACGGTAGATCATACAATTCTCACTATACAATAATTATTTAGATTCATTTTTTACGTGTATCACGTCTTCGTTCTTTTCAACAGAATAAGAAAGAAATTTCCGAAGTAAATTCTTTCAATAGTTTTATTTGAACTATTCAATAACTTCTTGACCCAATGGCTGGATTAAAGAAGTAACATTAGGGGCGGAAGGGGGGAATAGAATTTTTGTAAATTGATCTTTTCGTTTAACACTTACTAATTTTAACTTAGGGGCAATTTTAAAAAAAGGAAAGAGGAATTTTTTTCAATATAAAAAAAAAGAAAAAAACTTTTATTTCAATTATTAAACATAAAATATTTCTTAAAATGAAGAGAAAAATAATATTTAAATAAATTCTTTGTTACAGAGTGGGACATAAATAATCCCACCATGCAACTAACGTTTTTTAACCACTTGCGCTGGCAGCTGGTTTGCGAACCATAACGAGTGACCGAACCGTATACAATTATTTCGTCGCTTTCTTTTTGATCGGTGTGATATCGATTATATCGATTATCTCGTCGACTAAATAGAAATGTTTGAGAAGTAATAAATTTATTATTTGTTTTGCCTATTTTATTTTACTTAAATATAGTTAAAATTGAGGAAACAATTACAATTTTGGAATAGAAAATTTTCGACGTACATGGCACGGCATTCCAGCATAAGAGGTTAAATGAAATTCATTGAAACACATCTTTAAGGTGGGTTAGAAAATATCCCACCATGCATTAACTGTGTGTCAATAAAAAATGTGGGACAATTTAAAACCCCCTAACTCCAAAGAGTCAAAGAATTACAGGACAGGTCTGTTCAACTAGTGGCTCGCACTCCTCTTCGAGAGCCATAATCCCCTCCATACTTAGCTCTCTTTGTCGTTTCTTTCAGACGACGCATGAGCCCCACCATAACACACGAACCTAATCACTACGCAAGTCTCGATTCGTGTGACAGTGAACGATGTGACGTGTGTCAAATTTGGTACACGGCACTCAACGTGTTAATCCCTTGCGCTGGTAACTGGTTCGCGGACCATAACGAGTAACCGAACCGTACACAATAATTCGTTGCTTTCTTTTTCTTTTGAACTCGTCGATATGATATCACTGGATAGAAATTATTAAGAAGTAATAAACTTGTCATTTGTTTTGCCTGGGTTAACTTAAATATATTTAAATTTAAATATACTTAAATATGAAAACTGTTAATTAAATTTACTTTAAATATTTTAATTTTATATTTAAATATATTATTTATTATTATATATAGTTTAAATTTTATTTAAACTATATATAACTATAAACTATATATAGTTTAAATTTTAATTTTAATTTAAATATACTTAAATATGAGAAATGTTAATTAAATGTACTTTAAATATTTTAATTTTATATTCAAACTTTATTTTTTAATTTTATATTTTATTATTTATTATAATATGTACTTTAAATATTTTAATTTTAATTTAGTTATACTTAAAACTGAAAAGAAAATGTTGCAATTTTGAAACAAAAAATTCTCGACGTACGTTTTTTTTTTTTTTTTTTTTTTACGGGGAGGAAATCTTGCATAAAACACCCAGCCCTTGGTTCCGGAGCTGGGTAGTGTCGGATTCCTACCGACTAAAACCTCCACGGTGGCCTTCATCGTGTACTTTTTCGAGGCTGCGGGACCGAGATATTCTCCGCTGTCTCTTTTCCAATTGCCTAGCTGCTTCTGGTCTCTTTTTTCTTTCCTTCCTCTGGGTTTGTTTTATCGCTGTATCGGCTGCCGCAGCCATAAAAAATTTGGTAAGTGTCGCCAAAGGACGACAAGTGCCTTACCAATTTATGAATATGTGTTCCATCCTTGTCTAAGGGAAGTGCTAAACGTCTCTCCTTTCATACTACACACCCAGCACCTACTACATGAATGCAGAAAATACCGAAGCATAAGAAGTAAATATGGATTAAACGAAAACGCCGCTCTAACCTGCCAGAAACAACAAAAAAACGTTATCAACTATCTAAAGGAGACTCAAATACTAGACCAGTTACAAAGAGTCATTTTGACACGTCGCTAAAGACCTCGTAGTCGATGCGACGCTAAACCCCCATTTAAAAAAAAAAAAAAAAAACGTTTCTTTTATAAAACAGGAAAAATATGTATATACTCAGTCTATGGATTTTTCTATTTCCATTCTGTAGGAAAGTGTGAAAATTATTATCGTAGGAAATGCAGAGGGCACCTGTTCGTTTATTTTCACCGTATGAAAATAACGATGACTCGGCTCTCGCCGTTTTTTTTTTTTTTTTCCCTCCTCTCTTATCTCTTATTTCCAACAGCGCTGATACTCTCTCTCTCTCTCTCTCTCTCTCGACGTAAGCCACCCTCACGGCCGAAATCACGTTACACGCGAATTTCGGAATTCAATATTTGCGAAAGTTTCCCGGAGATCTAATTTATCCGACTTATAATAGAGGAACTTCGCCCGAAATTCAGCTGACAGGCGAAATAGTCGGGATTAAAATAGCTGACAGGAGAGCAGATTGCGGAGGCGGCCGCCTTAAAACAGCGGGGGCGAAAGGTAACCGGAAAGGGGATCCGGCTACGAGCAACGTGCTTTTACATATATATATACATATATACGTGAATTTCCCTCGCAGGACGGACTGAACAATGAGACCACGGGGGTAGAAATCAAAGTGGCGGACATTCAGAACAGCCCCCCGGAATTCCTCGACTCGCTGACCGGCGTGGTGCGCGAGGACGATCCGATTGGTACTTTGGTTATGACTGTCAAAGCTAGGGACGGCGACAGGGGGATGCCGAGGAAAATGATCTACGAATTGGTCACCAGTGAGTTCGCTGCGCTGTTTGTGTTTCACGTTCTTTTCGCTGTTGTTCGAACCGCGGCCGCGTCGGGCTACGTCGCCGCATTAATTACCACCGTTTGAAATTCAGCGGCCGATTGTGTTGCAAAGCACACAACGCGGAACGTTCGTTGAATTTAATTGAATTGCTCGTAATTCCGCCGATTAAATCGTTTCGCGTGCAAAAGTTGGTAGCAATTGGATAATGCTCGTGTTATACCGCCGCTTGGCGAAGAACGTCAATTGTTTTTGCTCGAGTGGAATATTGCCTCTGTACGTCCGCGATAGAGGATCGGAAGAATCTGAAACTTCGGATGAAAATGCGTGTATTGATAATAGATTAAAGGAGACGCGGGTTAATTACGCTTTCCGGTAATATTAATAAACCAAGCTTATAAGCTTATAATTGATTAGTATTGATAATACATGTAACCAAAAGAAAAAAAAAGTAAAGTAAAGTATAAAGCCTTCTTCTTGACGTGGACTATTCAATTCAATAGATACTGAATGTCAATTCAATTTTTATTAATTCATAGATTCAATAGATATTTTTTTCTCTCTCTCTCTATCGAGAAGGATACATTTCTCTATTGTTTTTAACATTATTCTTGATTCCACTGGATAAATTTTGCACGTCATTTCCCGCAGATCCATTCGACTATTTCCTACTGGACGACGAATCAGGCGAATTAAGAACAGCAAAGCCTCTAAATAGAGAGGCATTAAAGGATTCGACCGGGGTGCTGACGCTGAAGGTGAGGGCACGTGAATTAATCGACGGTATGCCAGGTAACGACAATCTCACGGTGTCAACGGCCGAAGCAACAGTGACCATCAAGGACGTCAACGACGAGCCACCCACTTTTAATCACCGCGATTATAACATCGAGATTCCGGAGAACGTGCCAAATGGCACGCCTCTGCCCCACTTGGACATGACTGTCAAGGATCCTGATGTCGTGAGTAGGAGTTTCGTCAAATTTTATGTTTCTACTCTCGAACGAGAGATATAAATATTTATATTAATATTTATTAAATATTTATTATATGTTAATATTTATTAAATATTTATTATGTTAATATTTATTAAATATTTATTATGCTAATATTTATATTAATATTTATTACATTAATATTATATTTATATATCATTAATATTTATTATAATATTTATTGTGTTAATATTTATATTAATATATATTAAATATTTATTATGTTAATATTTATATTAACATTTATATTAATATTTATTAAATATTTATTATGTTAATATTTATATTAATATTTATTAAATATTTATTATGCTAATATTTATATTAATATTTATTATATTAATATTATATTTATATAATATCATTAATATTTATTATAATATTTATTGTGTTAATATTTATATTAATATTTATTAAATATTTATTATATTAATATTATATTTACATTAATATTTATTATAATATTTATTAAATAAATATTTAATTTAGTTTATCCAGATAAATGAAAACCTGAATTTATCCAGAAAAACCATGAAGGATAATGAGTATCAATATATTAATTCATGGAGAATTTACGTATACAGATAATCGAAGTGACGCAGAACATTTAACAATAAATTAGCAGTAGATAGAACGTCACGCTCTCGGTATAAATACCGCAAAAGAAATATCGTACAGTGCAATATGAACTTTCATTGAAGCAACTTAGATTAAAGATTATGTCGTTGCAGGGCCTGAACTCGGTATTCTCGCTGCGTTTGGAAGACATCACGGATGGTGCTTTCACCATCGAGCCAACCATGGCGACCGGAAGCACATCCGTGAACATTCGCGTCGCGAATGGCTCGTTGGATTACGAAAATCCTAACCAGCGTAAATTCATCATTCTGGTAAACAGATCGCTGTTCGTTCTATCGTTTCGGTTTATACCGTTCGAAAGTGGATGTTACAAGCCGTTGTAATTCTTCAGGTGGTCGCAGAAGAGGTTCACACAAATCCGAAACTATCCTCCACAGCGACCGTGACTGTCTCTATCACGGACGCGAACGATAATTCTCCGACATTTAGTAATCCTACTTATACAGCCGTGGTGCTGGAAACTGCGCCGCCAGGTACAACGGTTACAACGATCACTGCCAAGGATCGCGATAGTGGGCGGTGAGAAAAGATCGTTAATCTCCGTTGGAATCTCGTTTGATACGATGGAAATTTCATAAGCGTGTTATGTTCCAGATTTGGCACAGCTGGTATAGCTTATCAGTTGCTTGGACAGGGTGCACAGCATTTTTCCGTCGATCGAAAAACTGGGGTCATTACCGTGGCTCAGTGTCCGACTCCTGGAACGTCACCCTGCTTGGATTACGAGGAACAGACAGAATATTTTCTAACGTATAAGGTGTGCTGCGTTAAAATCGTTATATTGTTGTATACATATAATACTTCGTCCATTCGCCATTTTACTTTTTGTCATAAAGCATATAATACAATACGGTATTATAATATAATAGATATAATCATCTGATACATAGAATATAATCTATATTCTACTGTATTATAAAATATAGAATGGAATAATAATAGATATTATTTTAGTATATTATAATATAATACAACCTAGATATTTTTGTACATTTAAATTAATATTTTCATCTATCTGTACATCTAAATTAATATTTTAATCTATATTCTACTGTATTATAGAATATAGAATGGAATAATAATAGATATTATTTTAGTGTATTATAATATAATACAATCTGGATACTTTTGTACATTTAAATTAATATTTTCATCTATCTGTACATCTAAATTAATCTATAATATAATACAATCTGGATACTTTTGTACATTTAAATTAATATTTTAATCTATATCCTATTGTATTATAGAATATAGAATGGAATAATAATAGATATTATTTTAGTGTATTATAATATAATACAATCTGGATACTTTTGTACATTTAAATTAATATTTTCATGAATGTTTTATAACATACAAAGTATGTTATGTTAAAATTGTTACATTATATATAGTTCATTCCTTCATCATTTCACTTTTTAGCATAATACGATACAACATAGATATTTTTGTAAATTTAGATTAATATTTTCTATGAGATATATACCATATTATATTACACGTAGTTCATCCCCAGTCATTATTTCACTCTTTATCATTGTATCACAATCAAAAGTATAATACAATATATTCTAGATATTTTTGTACATTTAGATTAATATTAATATAATATGTAAAATTCATTTTGTTATCATTTTACTTTTTATCACAGTCAAAAGCACGATGAAGCACAGTCTAGATAATTTTGTGCTCTCAGATTTTCCCTAAATGCACAAATATCCAAAGTTTATCAGTTATTTCATCAGTTTCGTCGTTTTCAGGCCACCGACAACGACGGACAAGGACAAACGACCAGCGTTTCGTTGCGCATCAGCCTATCGGACGCCAATGACAGTCCACCGCGATTTTTGCAAGACAAATACCGCGCCGTTATTGACGAAGGAGCTGAAAAATTCGAGCCCGACTTGAAAGTACAAGCCCGGGATAAAGACAAAACGTCGAAGATCACGTACGCGATCGTAGGTGGCGACAAGTCAGGTCATTTCGCTATAGATCAAGACACCGGTGAAATTACGATTAGGAACAAAGGACGAGTTGATCTAACGAACTCCACCCACGATTGGATCGCGCTCGTCATACAAGCTAGCGACGGAATTTTTGTCGATTCCGCCACCGTTAACATTACGATCCGCGATGTGAACAACAACGCGCCTGTCTTCACGCAAGAACTTTATACTGCGAGTATACCAGAAATATCGCCAATTGGTATGTGATTGGTTTATGGCCTTCAATAGGTAGTCCCCCCCCCCCTAAGATAACATGTTTATCGCGTTTAATGAGATTTTCTAATGTGATGTATTAACAGGAACGGTTGTGGAGGAAGTTACAGCGACCGACGCTGACACAGGGATCAACGCCCAGCTCGTTTACAGAATACAAAAGGGTGCTTTCGACGACTTCACCATTAACGAAACAACAGGCGTCGTAACGGTGTTTAGGAAACTAGATTACGACAACAAAAATACGTATCACGTGGAAGTTATAGCGTTCGATAAGGGTGGGTGAAGACAACTTTTTAATTTAATTTGTTTCTTTTTAATTGATATATTGAATATTGAAAAAAAAAAAAAAATAGTAAAAAAGCAAAGTGTTCATGAAACACAGTCGAGTCCACCTTACATGCTCTCATCATAATCTTTTTGATGATTAAGGAACACCTAGTTTAACCGGAACAACGACATTAATGATAAACGTGGAAAATAGCAACGACAAGGCGCCCTATTTCACACCAGAGACCCAAAGAGCCGAGGTTACGGAAGACACGCCCATTGGCACTGTCTTCACGACGTTAAAAGCTACAGATCCAGACAGTGCCAACTCGGAAGCACTAAACTTCGCAATTTCGGAGCCAATTACAGCGATCGATAGAAACGGTCAACAAGTCAATGACAGTAAATCGTTCAAGGTATAATCTGACGCTTTATTTCACGATCATGTAAGATTAATTCCCGTGAAATAACTTTTGCGTCAATTGATATATTCGCAGGACTTCTTCGCTGTTGACCGCGCGACTGGTCAAGTCTCTGTCGTTAGGTCGTTGGACCGTGATATCGCAGCAACTGTGAGCATAACTGTCGTTGTCAGCGACACAACGGCACCCACGTTACAGCAAGGAAGAGGTACTAATTGAAAATGTTAATTATAACTAGGATGTAGATTTATGGAAACCTAGAAAACTCTGTGTACACGTATAACATACAGAGATACCTACATAAAATGTCCAAAGTGGAGTATATTATAATATATAGATAGTAGATAAAACAAGTATTTCTTTTTTTTTTTTTTTAGATTCCACTTCATTGGTGGTGTTAAATTTAAAAATTAATTCATCAACTATCTCATGTATTATGTACGTGCACCTAATACATGTTATCCATTTAATCTTTTCGTTTGCGATCAGGTACTTTAGTAGTTACGATTATTGACGTGAATCACATGGCACCGGAATTCTTAAAACCATGGACAAGAGAAAATCCACGATATCTAATAGAGATGCAAGAAGAGCAGCCAACCGGAGCTGTTGTAGGAGCATTTACAGCGGTAGATGCAGACAGTAATATAGCAGGATATGCAATTATACCACCAAGTCCCTATTTCAATATAGACAACATCACAGGTTCGTTGCGATTGCGTTACAGCTAAAATGTAACCAAAGTATGAGAAGTATGATAAATATTGTACACATCGTAGGAATTGTACGAACTAGTCAAGTTATTGATTACGAGGAGACGAAACAGTTGGAGTTCACAGTGGTTGCGTATGATTCCGGAGTACCTCAGTTATCTGCAACCGCCAAGGTCATTGTCACTGTGATAAACGTTAACGACCAGGATCCTAAATTCGAACAGGAATCGTACAATGCGTCGGTGAAGGAGAACTCGCCACCGGGCACCCATGTCACCGTCGTTAAAGCGACAGATGGAGACGAAGGCCCGTTCGGAGAAGTTAGTTATAGTCTTATTGGCGATCATGCCGCTGACTTTAATATCGGTAAGTTCAATGTTTCTTTCATCAAAGTGTCGATCAAAGTGACGTTTTATTTTGACGAGTATCCGTTTATGTCAAATCATAAATCAAGGCCACGAAACGGGAGAAATTACTGTCGGTGGTGCGACTGTTCTCGATAGAGAGATGACGCCAAATATTACGATAACAGTAATGGCCAGCGATGGTGCTCACATAAATTCACGTCGAAGCACCACTGTTCCAGTGGTTGTTAAACTAATCGACGTTAATGACAATCGACCAATATTTACGCAACATAGTTATAGAGCTTCGGTTGCTGAAAATCTGCCGGTGAATCCACCCGCACCTATTTTACAAGTAATTATACCCCATCTATTTGAACTGTGAAGAACAACTAGATTAAACTGGGATTAGAAAGCTGATATATTATATGTGTATATATTTGTCATATAAGGTCATAGCCGTGGATCATGATGAAGGGATCAATGGAGAAGTTTGGTATACCATAATTCATGGGAATGAGAACGAATCGTTCACATTGAACCGCGAAACGGGCATTTTATATCCTGGAGCAGCACTTTTCGGAAGAGCTGGCTCGTACAGAATTGAAGTGGAGGCAAGGGACGGTGCTGGCAGTGGTCCACATTCGGACAACTGTTCGGTTGATATACGAGTAACATCAGTAAATCAACACAAACCCCAGTTCGTTCTACCCGAATTAACAAACACTACCGTCGAAGTGCCTGAGGTGAGCGTAAATATAGATCTCTTCGTTTATAGAACGTTATACATGTACGTGTGTAATAACGAACAAAAATGTTTTAGAACACGGGTGTACTGAATTACTTGATATTGACCGTAAAAGCAATCGATAGAGATCCTGGTGAAAACGGACGCGTAAGTTATCACTTGAAAGTTGGGAATCGAAATACTCAAGAAACAGAAGAATTTTCAATAGATCAAGAGACTGGTGAATTAAGATCGAAAATTATCCTTGATCGCGAAGTAAAGAGCAAATTTGAGGTAAAATTCTAATTCACGTGTTAGAACCAACGATTTCCGATATAGATTGTATTTAAAAATGAAATAACAACGCTGGATTTAATATTTCAGCTTGTTCTCGTAGCTGCTGACCACGGTACTCCTACGGCATATGAAACTTTGCGACTACTTACTGTACAGTTAGTTGATACGAACGACAATACGCCACAATTTTACGACGATTATCACTTTTCTATATCAGAAAATCGTCCGAAAGATTACTTCGTAGGGAAAGTAACTGCGGAAGATAAAGATGAAGGCAGACACGCAAAAGTTTACTACTATATAGAGGCTGGTAAATAATGTTGCGGCAATCTGTGTTATATTATTTTATATATGTAATTACCCGACAGAGGTAAATTTAAATATCATTCGCAGGAAACGAAAATTACGCATTTTACATGGACAAATCTGATGGTAGTATATACGCAAATAAATCATTCGATCGTGAAACTCGGGACAAATATCTTTTATCGATACTGGCTTCCAATAATCCTGATATTTATATAAGCCCTGCAGATGCAGGACGCCCACTAATCCACAATACAGATCATGGACACGTAAATGTTACCATAACTATTCTAGACGAGAATGACAATCCACCGATATTCGAGCGTAACGATTACTACGCTGGTGTTAATTCAATGGCAATCGTTAATGATTTCGTAACAAAAGTAACAGCGTCAGATTTAGATGCTGGAGACAATGGGACACTTCATTACTATGTTGCCAGTGCAAACCTTTATAAATATGGATCAGAGAAACCTAGTGGCTCTATAGTCCCGAGTCCTTTTAACGTAACACAGGATGGTAAACTCGTTACAAGTGGATATATGGCCGAATATAATCAGGACAGATTCATCGTTGAAGTTATAGCGAAAGAAACTGCTATCCCGGAGAGATACGCCATGACTAGAGTTCATGTAAGTCACTTCATATGCGAGTATCTTTGTACGTTCTCAACTTCTTAATTTCTTTATCTTTGGTGTCTGTAAAGGTTTGGGTATTCGAAGCTTCGCAATTAATAAGAGTCATCTTGTCAAAATCTCCGGAGGAAGTAAATCGTGAACGCGATGAAATTGTATCAGAATTATCGAACGCAACTCAAAGCAGAGTTGTTGTTGATGAGATACGATACCATGTAGATGCATCAGGTCATATTCGCAGAGAATGGTAAAGACTAAACTGAAAACTAAACATTCGAAACAATTGATAAATTAACTCTTTCCCGCCGAGCCATTACAACGGGAAAGAGTATGTATGTTTTTTTCAAGAACGTAACATTTGAATACAATTTATAGGTGTGATATGTATTTACACGTAGTAGAACCAAAAACCCAAACCATTGCTCCCATTCCACAAGTACTTAAGGTTATTGATGCAAAATATGACTTCCTGAAGGATTATTACGCCGGTTTTGCTATTGAAAATGTAGTGGTGAGTATTTCTTATATTTAAAATCATAAATAAGAGTAATTGCATTAATTGATATAATTTCTCAGCCTGCTTATGCCGGAGTGCAAGAAGAACCATTCGATCCTGCGTTAGCGGCTTTAATAGCCTTGCTGGTAGTTTTATTAGTTGGTGCGGTTACTGTAACAGTAGTTTGCTGTTGTTTACGACATTGGTAAATGTTAAGCTTATCTTTCTTTTAATACGAACAACATAAAATTGATGACGTTACACGATATTTTAGGGTAATCACTGTGCCAAATGACATACGGAAAAAGGATGGTTTAATAAAAAAGCAAATCATTGATGAATTAAATACTACAGAAAATCCTTTGTGGATTGAACAGTGAGTGAAAATATATATCCTTTGTAAAAACGTATTTCATAAACATATTTATGTAATGTTTATTTTTTAGAAAACTTAAGTTATACGAGGAACAAGAGTTAACGATGCAAGTATTTAGTGAACCAGAAGGTGGTTTAGGTACAGAAAGACGAGGAAGTGGTGTAAGTGTTGGAATGGGTGACACATCTCAGGATAATACTTATGCTACTATTCAGCGCCCACTGCCTACGAACAGGCACCGTCCAACAACGCCGGATTATACAACGCTTCCAGGAAACCACAATGTATATCAGAAAAATTATCATATAATTGATTGAACTATGATATATTCGAAAAGAAAGAAACATATTTACGTCGCATCTTCTATTTCAGCTTTATGAATCAGCCATGGGTTTCCAAGGATCAACATTTCAACCATCCTCGAATGTAATGCCTCAATTTACACTTGATCGTGATGGTCAACCCCAGTTTGTTTCAGGGCTAGTATAAATTAAGTTTTATGCCAATCCCTTTTTTAATCAATAATATAACTTTATCACCATACATTGTACCTCTCTAATCACGGCTCTAACTGTCGCACGCGCCTTTCCGAAATTACACTCGCATGCACACACCTTTTCGACAATAATCGGATAATATCGTTAGGTTTGTCTGCGAGTAGACGCGTGTACAAGGAGAGCACAAAAATTATCCCGAATTATGCAGAAAAATCTACTCTGACTGTACCTTTTGCTATTTCAGTTCGAACTCTTCAACAGTGAAGAATTCAAAGTGAAGAGTAACGACGAACGACAGTCAATATTACTGGAATAAATATTTCCCCGTAGCTGGTGTGTGCATGTATATATGTGTGCGTTGCCAACCTATGGTCTTATCTAACTATTGTTAGGTTCACTGTTAGGAAAATCAAAATTGCTAGACGATAGATACTGTGAAATAGCTTAATGACCGAAGCTTGGCACGACAGATATATGTATATAAATGAATGTGTAGACTCCGTCCAGCGCAATTTTCTGATTACTTCCTCACTAGTTTAGTATTTATATAACTTATGTACGTTTTACAAGAAAAGAAGAAACGAACGTACTTATAGTGTCATTGTCTTCTATACAAACAAATGAGTCACTGCCATATCGTGGCATTAAAGCAAAAAAACTGTTCTAGGTAAAAAGAACAAGCTCATAATGTTAAAAATATCTGTAATAAGGAAAATTCAATCGAAATATCAACATATATATCATAAGTTCATGTTCAATTATTAATTTACAATATATGTTATATTTATTTAAGTTAGGGTTAAATTTTATCCGATTAATCTGTGATTTGATTACGCCCGCGAATATACGTGACAGTTAATTTATATTTGAGATTCTTTACGACTCATTGGCGATGGGCGGATATAGTCATATCATAGCTAGTTAAATGGAGACGTTCGCATCAAATTTCAATGTTATGTAACAACATAATCATTTCGCATTATCTGCGAAGACCACATCGTTTTTCATCGCCTAAACCGTCCTCAACGAAACATATGCATTGGGGTCTGTGAAATTTATTGCGAACGACTCTGATCGTACAGTATATCGTATACTCGAAAAACAATAACTTAACTACGATCATGTTATGTCTATAAACATTTAATGTAAAACTAATATCAGTATCACAATATTACTAGATGGTTATTAATATTCCAGTTAGTAAAAGTATCTGTTTATTGATTATAAATTTATTGTAACATATTTTATGTAAGTCATTGATAAGAAAAATATTCGTATGTCAACATTCATCACATCTCACATCATGTGGAAATAAATATTCAAATCTGTGTATATTCAATTCTTTTCAATATCCACAGAGTTCCCTTTATCTGAATCCCTTTTTTGTGCCTCAACAACAGACTTATCATCTACCGATGTATAATTAAAAATTTGAACTACTGAATTGGGTTGTTCAGTCCATAACTTATATCCTTTTTTTGTAGGATATCTTTTAACACTTAAGCACGTTAAACACGTCCACTTTATACCTTTCACTGGTTTTGATACTAATCGCACTCTTGCAGTTTCACCAGGTATAAGTGGAGACTGACAACATTTACAAATTGTTCTTTTAATATCTGAGTCTCTTAAAAAAAGAAGATTACATATATATTTTATCTACTTGAGACTATAACTAAATAAATTTATGACTATAAGTAAATAAATGTATTATATAATTATTAATTAATTAAATTCTTAAAACTCACATTCTTAGAACCGATTTTTTTGCACAACCAACCATTATATTGCCATAATATGATGCTGCTACTCTGTTTTTCAATGCCATTAAGTAACTTGCCTGAAAATACAATTTCTTATTAATAATTACACTTTAATTTCTAACAATAAGATATAAAAACCATTCAAGATTATTATTACCTGATATAAATAGTTCATTCTTTCAAAGATATCTTTACCTTGACATAACTTTGTATTCGCATCTATAATTGTTATAAACATACAATGAAAAAAAATATATATATATAAATTGCTTATGTATGTAAATATGCTGACTGATATAAATATATCTTGAAAATATATAATAAAATATTTCCTTACTAACCCATATTTCCAATAAAAATTTTAAATTACTTATTTTAAACTTTTTTCATGGGAGAATACTTTCGATACAATGGTATTGGTACCATAGGTTATGTTGTATTGTTTACGTTTACTTGTACCATTTACATTGTCAACATGTACTACAAATACAAATCACCAAAATTATATTTAAAAATTTTAAATCAAATAAAATTACAATAATAAAATTACAATAATAAAATCACAACTAAAATAGGGAGAAAGAGAGTATAAGTGAAATGTAGTATTTTATTAAAACTGAGTAAAATGTACTTTATTAAAATATATGTATATATATTATAGAATTAAACATTAATTAAAATTCAATTAAATTCAATACAATTAAAATACAATTTTACTGTAATTAATTCATTTTACTTTTATGTTATATAGAAGAAAAACCATGAATAACTGCTAGATTAAAGATTGTACTCATAGATTTTAAGGTTATTTGAAACTTGGGATATGACATGTAAGAACAAAATTACAAACTTTCTTAAAATGATTTAATTTTGATTTTAGTGACTAAATTTACAGAGTATAGAAGAATATATGTGATTATTTATACAAACTTTCGAATTTGAAAAATTTCATTTTTTCAATATATCATAAAAATGTCTAGAATAAATTGGTTCTTGTGGACGTTCTCTTCCTGGAGTGCACAAATAATTATGTATAATAGAACTGTCACTAGAAGTAGATGTTATATTATTACTTAAAGGCACATTGTGTTTTGATTTATATTTCCAACTAAGATTGGGAGTAAATTCCACTTCTAAATTTTCTGTTTCCTTAACTGAGTTTTGATCAGAGTTTGTTGTATCGTTAATATTTGTTCTATAAATATTGGAATAAGATATTAAAATAATGAATGTTTCATTAATAGAATATTGCAAATTAAATACTTACTCATCTGAAACATTACTTTCATCATACTGATAACCATACTCTGCAAAAACACTATCCAAATTATCACACTGCTCTTTTAATGTTTCATATTCTGCCTTACTTTCTTGGCATAATTCTTCTATTGAATTTTCCAACTTGCAGTTTTTTATATCTGATAAAATTTGTTCAACTCCATTCTGATAAAATTAAATTAAAATAGTAATGATTAGAAACTTTAAGGAGCATTAATAATTTTAAAAAACAAATAATTATTTATATGATATAAACCTCTGTATTTTTTATAATATTCCATACGGCGTCGATATAACAATTTGTTTCTGCGGTACATTCCGTGAAACGTCCAACTAAAACATGTGGAAGTTTCCACGTTGTAATTAATTTTTCAATACCATCATCAAGATATCGAGCTTGAATTATAAGTTTTTCAAAATTATTTGAACACATTGCACAAAACTTATATCCACTCTTTCTGTTTTTTAACTATTTCAAATGCTCTAGTTAGTATTTTAAAGTAACCGTACATATTTTAGCCAACATAACGCATACAATCCCCTACATGAGTTTTTAGTATCATTTTTTAATATCATTTTATTGAATTAAAAATCATGAATATCTTTTATTTATATGTGTATCATTAAATACTAATAAATTTGCAATTAAAATAACCTACAACTATCGAAATTTAACTTTTAAAAAAAAGAAAATTGTAGAGTATAAATTATGTATATTGAGAAATAATAATATTACACAAAAGTTTAATTACAGTGCTATCGAGTAAAACTTAATTAAAAATTATTTATTGTCTTCACATACATATATTCAGTTCGACAAATCCGTATTTTTCATATTGATCTCTTTCTATTAATTTATTATGCTCAAGATCTTTCGATGATCAAGATCATATAGTTATTTAATATTATTTATGAACAATAAAAAATTAAAAATCGATTATTCAAAATTATAAAAAATGATAAGTTCTTTATATATAATAAAAAAAAAATGCTCATGAATATAAATGTTAACTACTTAATATACAGAAAACGAACGAAAAATTGAGAAAGAAAGCGTATCAAGACAAAATATAAAAAGTTCTAATTATTGAAATAGTCGCATATGTAAGTACATACGTATCAAAATTAATCGATAAAATTATACAAAGGAAATAACTTAATTCTATTATTACATTATATTAATTCAGTAATTACATTATAATATGAAATTTTGTATAAATACATATATCAAAATCGTAAAAAATTAAATAATGTACATAATTATCTGTTGTACGTCTGACACAATCAATACTATCTTTTTATAATCATAGTAATAAGAAATAATCAGAGTTAAATTCATATAGTAATAAGGTATTCTTAAACTTATCCGCTTTTTAACTAGTGAGAAACTGCTTTTGACCTACTCAACATGCACTTATGTCGCACCAACGTCCATTTTCAGACGCAAACGCTCGTAACGGATTCTAGGGGAACGTTAATGACGACAGTGTGAACAGTACAGGAAAAGCTACATAAATGTGAAATTGTAAGCGCACATGAACGCGGTTCATGAATATATGATATTAGGTGAAACGGATAATGGCTACTCTAACATTGTAAGAAAAAGTGTTTCGTCTGACAGCAGTAGAAATGTAGTTCGCGTAACTAAAAGAACGTTTTGTGGTTAATTGTACATACAAATTTTTTTGAATTAACTAAGGTTAATAACAAACTTATTTGTTCCATGACTTCCTTACTAAATAATACGTGAGTATAAAGGTTTTGTACGATAGAAATTAAATTAATTAACATGACGTAAAATGAATACAATTAATATCATTCTATATGGAGTGATGTAGAGCTATATGATGTAATTTAAATTTCTGTAATAAATATTCTATACAAGATAATGTAAGTTTGAACATAGCAATTTAAATGATTCTCTGTAAAGGTAAATTTCTCTTTGTAATTTATAAAGATATAATTGACTATGATTTTAGGTTAACAAAAAATGACAGTATTAGAAACAGAAGAAGATGCAGATAAACGTTCAGTTCCTCCTAGGAAGAAATTTTGCTTATCTCTTTCTGGTCGTGAACGTACAATTTCTAGCTTCATTTTTCAGGCTCCTCAGACCTCAGAGTGGGAGAGCCTTTTGAACAGAGATACCTGTACACATAGTACGTAAACTTTGTTATTTTATAAATTTTTATAATATAATTATTGTACATTAATTGTGGTATTCATTAACTATGAAGGTACAATCAAAATGTTGAATGGTTATCGCAATCAATTGAGCAATCACCAAGATGGAAGCTATGACGTATCAAATAGTGGTACAGAAGGATTAAGAATAGCTACTTTATGTAACTTAGGAAATACATGTTTTCTGAATAGTGTGATATATACTTTAAGATTTGCACCATCCTTTCTACATAATTTGCATCATTTGGCCACTGATTTGTCTAATTTAAACGATAAACAACTTCAAACAAAAGTAAGTGTTATCATCTTGTTGACAATATATTTTTTTAAAATTTTACGTAAGAATAGAGTAACATAATTTTATGTATTTTATATTAGATAAAGTCATCATCTTTGGGTAGAACTGGCGTGTCACTTACATCAAGTGGCAGTCGAAGTTGGAGTAGTAAAGATTTATTAGCTTTGGCTGGACCTACTGGGGATAGTAATAAACATAGAATACAAATAGCTACTGAGAAGTTACATGAGTTATTCATGGCATTACGTGTATCTGAAGCAAGAGAAAACAGTGAACCATACCAGCCAGATGCGTTTTTGCAAGCTCTCAGGTAAATATGCTAGATAACTAGAATATCATATTAAATACTGTAATACACATATATTCTTTTTACAGAGATGTGAATCCTATCTTTGAAGGAAATCAACAACAAGATGCTCACGAGCTTTTAGTGTGTTTATTGGACAATATCAGGGAAACATTCCAATTATTGGTCAGACATAGAGAGAGTCAATTTGGACAAAATAACGAAGGATTGTCAGATTTCTGTACAGAACATTTAACAGATGTACAATCAGAAGGTAGCAATTCCAATAAAAGAAGCATTCGTAAATCTAGGAAAAAGAAAAAAATAACAAGAGGAAGTTCTTCTTGTCTTGTACAGTCGAATTTAAACGGCGTATCTTCTAGACCATATGAACACATGAAGTATTATATGAAATATTGTATGAAATATGAGAATGGTCATGCTGAATTTCCGGAAAGTAATGGAGATATAAGTAGTCATAGATTGGAAAGCAAAAAATGCTTTATTTCTGAAGATTTTGAGGGAGTTACTCTTTTGCGAACCACATGTTTAGAATGTGAACATGTTACAGAACGGAAGGAAACATTTTGCGATATATGTGTGCCTATTGATATAGACAGATCAAGTGAAAAAGGTAGGTGGTGTTAATCGATTGTCTACATCGATTAACTCGTAACGATTAAACTGTAGCTATATTTATTTGCAGATAAAGAAGTAAGACCAATGGATAGTAGTGAAGTATACAAACGCGCCGTTGTTACTAGTGAGCTTCTTTGGGGTCGGGATAAATATTGGTGTGCTCGTTGTCTTCGATATAACGAAGCTCGCAGAGCTGTTTGTTTTCCGTCTTTACCAAGGCTACTTATATTGCAGTTGAAAAGATTTTCTACAGCAGCGGGGTAAGATTTTACTTTTCGGCTTTTATTTATTGCAATGAAGAAAACAAGATTTCCTTATTTCATATAAAAATCTACGTTGCATTAGGTCAATGGAAAAAATTAATAATCACATGCCAACACCGTTAACGTTACAATGTTTTTGCGAAGAATGCAATAATGATCAAACACGGGGAACTGCAGGTGGCAAATCAGAGTCACGACATGTATATAAGTTATATTCTGTAATTATGCACCAGGGCGCGACAATGACAGCTGGTCATTATGTTGCTTATACCCGTTTGCCTGATGAATCTGCGTTCTCGGAATATTATCAATGCGATCGAGATAGTAAGCGACAACATTCTGCTCAGGGTAGTAGCAGCGCAAATACAAACTCGTCTTCATCAGACAAAACGTCGGGCATATTAAAATACTTTAGAAGTAAACCAAGTGTTAGCGAAACTAAGGAGCAATTAATCAGGTTTTGTTGTCGCAGTATGGATTGTTGTGGCATTCGACGACATAAACATCCTAGTACGTGGTTGGAATGTGATGACGAAGCAGTACATGTAATCCCATTACGAGAATTAGAAGATAAACTAGCGCCAAATCCGCGAAACTCCGCCACTCCTTACCTCCTATTCTATGTGAGATCTATGACGTAAATATTTTTCTTCTTCGAAAACGTAAAAAAAAAAAAAAACATGTATATCGAGTATTAAAATTAAGATTGCAATGGGCCTTGTTCCTTCCTATTAACAACTGCGCTGTCACACACATTCCACATCTGTTTACTCTGTACGTATTGTATCAGGCTTAGATGAATGTGTATAATTTCGTAGAAAATAAATTATGTATTAAAATCATGTTAAACGTTAGAATTTGATAGTTAAATGATACACAATAAATTCTTCAATCTACGCGATAATGCTACTCAGATCTTGCTATTAATACCACGAAGTGTCAATTTGTATTTAGATGATTAATGTTAGCTGGGACGGGGAGTGTTTTATTTTTAAGTTATCTCTGTAAAAATAAAAGTGTGTATTCTTGATTTAATTTCCCTATTCTTTTCAGCTTCAGGTACTTTCCATTGTAAATGGAAGTCCAAAAATGAAATTTATAATAATTAAATAAGATTATCCTAGACACCATCATTATATATATTTTTTTATTAACCGTATTGTTTTCTCCGCACACTATCGAAAACATGTATTGTTTTATCTTATTTTATCTTTATTTATAAGAACGTTAACGAAAGAAAAGCATTTATAATATTAAATCGATAATATATTCTTTTTATATTTTTTTTTTTTTGTCAAATTATAAATTATAATATTTCTTTAGATATAATTTTTATACTCTTACTTCCTAAACAGAAAAGAGAATTATTCCATTATAACGTAATTTACAAATAATTTAAAACAATATTGTTTGTGAAGATAAGAGTTATAAGATTGATTTAAAAATTTCGCTGAAGATGTGCTTGCATATGAGATCTTTCTAATTTAAGTTCAATTATTAAGTACGTGATCGTTGTTGAATGTGCGAAAATCAATCACTCGTAATAGTTTGTAATAAATATTTATACGTCCAAGAAGTAATTCAAAAGTTCGTTAAGCGATTATTGTTAAAGGATAACAGATTGAAATAGAGCGGGGAACAGTGAATTATTAATTGCGTGAAATGTTCTGTTTACGTTGAAATATTTGTAAGACGTCAGGATGTCAGTTTAATCATACGTGGCTATATCCATATATCGATTGTTTCGATAGGGGTCAGTAGTGAATAGTCGTGTTTCACCTGCCAGCCTGACGTATTGTCATTTCTTCTACTTTCGACTCGCGTTACACACACATATACCTTTCGCCGTTTTTTTATATAAAAAAATTTTCCTATCTTGGACATGATTGCATCGTTGTTTCTTTAAGGAAAGGTAAGTCAGCCGTATAAAGAGTTGTATACAAATTTTAAACGTTATCAAAGCGAAATCAAATTTGCGCGCTACGAATAAGCAGAATTCAAACGAAAGTAGAACATTCACGTATACGTTATAGTGTGAATATATATTTTTTCATATTCTTATTATATTCATTGTTACAGTACGATAGATAAAACATTGAAAATTATTGGAGAACGGTGTATTTGTGTAATATTTCGGTAATAGTGAAATTGATAGCATTAATAAGTAATTACAACTTACGCTAATTTTGTTCATTGTTTTCTCTTTTTTTTTTTTCAATCAATTAGATGTAAAAGGTTTGTAAGAAAAATTAATTTTCGTCTGCATTATTGTCACTTTAATAATTTTATATGTGTCCTTTTGTGTTGTATACGTGTTGGTATTATTATTTAAAATAACGTTTTTCTTTATTTACATAATGTGCGAGTAAACTGCGTACCTGCGATTATTCATCAGTAGCAATTTAACATCAATTTGTATAATAACATGGTGAGTGTTAACATATTTAAAAAATTTCGTTGAATGTACATGTATTTCGATGTTAAACACTACAGATATATAAAAAATTATTCACGTTGTAATGTTTTTGAAAAACACGCGAAGCAACGTATATCATTGGTAAACTAGATCAATAATAGAAAATGAGAAATTCTTAATGAACATTTCAAAAGTATACAGTATATATCTACAACGCCTAGTGCACATTTCATCGCTCTGACAAAGTAAGCATAATCAATACAGTTACAGCATATCGTGGATGTCGTAATATCATTGACATTTATTATATGCACTGCACATTAGCATCATACATTTCTTTTTCAACAAGCTACATAACCGGCTAATAAAATAGATTGGACATCGTAAATTTATTAATTCACTGTTCACATGTACATCACGTATTTTGTATTATATTACATTTTTCAACATTGCTCAACATAGTGATAAATACATCTGATACGATATTTATATAGTTATTGTACGCATAATTATTGACATTGACGTAAGAATTCAGAGAAGTGTTTCGAAGAGATTATATATCATAAATGTATTATGTTATATATCATAAATACTATTAGTATGTTGGTCATTAATTGTTGTAAGTTTGAGTACTATAAATATATTTATAATAGTAGTTATTGTCTATATTGATTTATTTATTACAGTTGCTATAAAAATATAAAATGTTACGCGAGGCAAAGTGTTACAAAGTAAATATAAATCATTGATCTATCTGTTTCGATCGATGGTCGAACATGGTCTTATTCGTCTTTCGTTTATTTCGTGATTACAGATTTTATTAAAACTAATCAATTATCAATATGAAGTACCAGCAGATCTCGGTCGATTTTATAAGCATGGTGTTCACTGCTTGTTCATACTTGGTTCTTGCCGGAGCTGTCTGGATATTCTTGCGGCTCATTCAGGCGTGCTTCTGGTTACCGCGTCACCTGAAAAGACAAAATCATGTCCAACGAATGCTGCAAGACAAGGTCCTTAAGTTTTCCATCCTTTTTCAACAAATGAAACATTGATATATATTAAATCGAACCCATTGACGAAAAATTTCGGTAATACCGCATTAGATTTTGGATGAGCAGTCGCATCTTTCTCGAATTTACCCAGATAGTGAAATTTTTTTCAATGAAAATAGCAGAGAGCATTGTTTCATTGTTTTGCGTGTCGCATCGAATGATAGATGAATGCGTCAAACTATGAACATTGATCGAACGGTCCATAAATAGAATTTTGGACTAAAATTACTAAAAAAAGGTTATCGATATAGGTATCGGTTCAAGCTTTAATTAAAATTAAAATTTCAACTAAGGAATGATTCAATTTATGAATGGAAGGACAGTGGCCGTACTTTTAAATATTTACTTCTTTATTGAGGAATCAGTCTTCAGTTATGTGAAGACTCTTCAATTAATGATTGTTTCTGTACAGGTGGAGAACTATGAAAAATACATATTGGAATGCGAAAGAAAAGAAAAGATGGAACAAGAAATACAAGGCGAGGATGCCAAGTTAGATCCTGAGCAAGCAGAAAAGTGGAAGGAACGAAGAGAGTGTCTGGAGATGTTGAAAAAGGAGTTGAGCAAAATTCGTGATGGTGGTGACGATTCGCAAGACTGGGATTATCTTCTGGAGGAAGATGACGAAAAGAAGGAGGGAGCTAGCATTACAGAAATTCGAGATGAAATTTCCAAGGATGGAGATAATGAGAATGTAAACGCAGACACGAGCGTGATCAAGCAAGTTGTCAATTCGGAAAACAAAAAGGACATATAATTACGTTTTGTATTATCTTCGTAAGAATGCAACGACATTCACAGTGATCGATCTCGGTAAATTTTTAATCTTTTCAAGACGTAAAAATTGTACAAAGTAAAATATTTAAAATTTGAAGTTTATTTGAGGATATATTCAAAGATATGCAACGAGATAAGTGTGTGTACGTTTCAGTATTATTGTCGTGTGGAATTTACAAAATTTTTGACAATTTTGTTTTGCGAATACTTTGTTATTAACAGCAGTTATTCAACAATTAATATCATAGTTTCTAATCTTAATGCGTTTCATCCACATATTCGCTTACGAGGCACGAGAATTTAATGATTAATGTTAAGTATTTGATTATACACTTAATTATAGTTGCAAAGATATGTATGTGAGTGAATGCATTTCATCGTACGTATCTAAAACTAAAATTTATATAAAAGATTATGTATTCACACTAAAATGCAAAATAAGTGCATACGTTGAAAACACAGTTCGAAGTTACATTTAAGTTCAATATTTTACATATATTTTACATATAAGTGCCTCTTTAAAAATACAGTATACTTTGTATGATTATGATATCCTAATAAGATAATTTTAAAGAAGTATCCTTATAAGAATAAGGAAGATATCTTAAAAGATGACCAGAATAATATATACACTTTGAAGAAACAAAATTATATTCTTAAAAACTGAAATTTAAAATACCCAACAGGTACGATTTATTGAAATATCACATGAAAAGTACGATTCTGATATTTTTGTACTCAATTTTTATCAAACGTAAAGTTACCGACTTTAAGCAGAAAAATATTTGAACTGAGTATCAATATACAAGCTATTGTAAGTGTAATTTTTTATGCAACTAATGCACCGTATTTTTTAAATACATGTACATCAACAAGATCCTATCTACTCTTTAGACGTGTTATACATCTATATATCTTTGTACTCTGTTTGAATTATAAAAGTAAAAACACCGAACATACTTAATATTAACGTCGAGATTTTTACTTTTTCTATGCTGTCTCCTCTTCAATATATAAAAACTACTATTCTCAGCATCTTGGGAACGATAGACGTTCGAAAATAAAAATAGTAATGTACATCAACTCCAGCTAATGATGTTAATGACTTGAACCAACGATTGATGCGACTAAAGACGAACTTTAAACCGGAATTTAACCGACTCGCGATTTTCGTAAGTATTTTTAGAAGATAGCCGCGAACGAATGCAACTAGACTGTATCTAGATGTTCCAATTACAGTGTCTTAGGAAGCAGGTGCAAGGTACCGGTTGGAGATATACACGTGTTTTACGGCCTGAAAGTCAAGGCTACGCTCGAAGGGCAAACTTAAAAAGGAGCTACATTTGTTGGCGCACATCCAACTGGAGCAACGATTATTTTCTTTGCCTGCGAGGCGATGGAGGTCGCTGCGCCATTCTAAACATGTATTGTGCCTAATCCCGCCGAGGCATGTGCACCAGTCATTTTTCTCCCGCTGTCGGGCTGCGATAAATTTCTTTTCTCTCAGTGTCAATTTTTCATAATGAATTACTGATTGCCAGGGGTGAGAACGTATCCTATTCTCGTAATCGTATCGTATTTCAACGTTTAAAAATTAGAAGGAGGCAGTTACAAATTTTAATAAGTAAAAATAACTTCTCAATTTAAGACTTAACTTCTATTTTTGCTAGATTGCATACAGATTTAATATGTATTAATAATTTTTAGCGCGAAGCATTTAACAGAAGATCCAAATTTAATTGAAAAATATTCAGCAACGTACTATATTTGACAAACTAATTATACTTCCTCGTCTATGAGATCCGTACAAAAGAATTATCTACAAATTTTGCTTCTGCTTGACGAAACAAGACGACATTTCTACATTCAACTAAATTACTCTAAATAATTAGTAATTTAAATTTACGATCTCTCATCGTGTTAATTGCTAACGATTTTCTCCCTGTAAAAAGGTTTTTTTTTTTTTCTTTTGCATAATCGTGCAACTACGCGTACACACGTGCATCGACCATCAATGACGTTGTGAAAGTTCTTCGTTGGCCGCAAGATGGTGCCACGAGCGTATATTTGTACGTAACCAGGCTGTCTGATGGCGGGAGGGCGCTACTTGCAATCGGGTGTATAAGGGTTCGTGGAGGAAATTGGCCCTCTTCGTGTGGACCAAGCCGATTACGTTTCTGTGGTGTATAACGCGAGGGACAACACGCGACAAGTGATTCGCACGTCGATTCGTAGGCTCGACGACAATGTCGTCGAGGAGGCGACGTTGCACGTTCGTTTAAAAGATCGTCGATGTACACTCTCGTCGCTGACCTGGAGACCGGCGACAGGAGCCATGCCGCAGCACAACCCCTGTCCGAGGAGGCCGATGACAATGACAGCGACGAATCTTCATCGTCTTGCCAGCTAGGGAACGGCGACAGCAAGTAAGTAAGTAGTTGAATGTCACATCTTCCGCAAGAACGTCAACTGTCCTTCCTGTCTTGTCTCTTTCCCCTGCAACAACCTCGATGATGATCGATCAGGCATTTTTCTCAGTCCTGAACGTGTATCCACTTGCATCGTCGCTTCTTCGATTTCTCGATCGTTCCGAAATCGTTCACAATCGAGCGTGAACGCGATGGTTAGTTACGATGTTGATACACGTCACCAGTGCGTGTTGATGAGACCAGCTAGCTAGAAATTGGTTGTGTGTCGCAATTGTGTAACGCCACTGTCCAAAACAATGGTATCGACGCGAGCAATTGGCGCGACAGAGAGGGGAAGATTGGAATAATAGAGAGAGAGAGAGAGAGGGATTCGGTAGTTGGCCAGCACGACGTATGCACGCTACGTACATACATACATATGTACGTACATACGTGCTTCTGGTGTAAACGGTTCACTACGTGGATCAACTTGGTTTTCGCGTGTGCTATCGCGTGGTCGTATCGTTGATCTACTCGGCGTGTTTGCGCTGCGGAATTATACCCAGGGAATAAGGATCCGCACGGTTGAAATATCGTTTCACGAGCAGAGCCACGGGCACGGAGGTCTTTTGTCACTGCTGCCAGGTGACTGGAACGAACTGGCAGGTCACTGGCCGGTGAACTCTGACCGAACATGACGTCATTGATTGTAGCCTCTATTCGGCGAGTTTATTTTTGCACCGCTTTGTGTGTATAGGAGGTGCGACACATTTGTGGATAGCGGAGCATCTGTGGCCTTTAATCCTTGTCCCACGTTCCGCCATCTAGACTTATTGCGTCAAACGTATATACTTGTATATGTATACATTCACGTCTTTCTAACGAAGTACGAATGAATGAATGAATTCACATTATGGACAACGGGGCTCGTTACTGGTTCATATTGATTTGTAATTTTAATCGCGGTTATATTTAATCTGCGATTGCTCGTCCATTATAGATCAAACACTGATGAAACACCAATATTTGAAGGACGTAAAAATAACTAATCGTAAGACGGGAATAACCGATCTCAATAACTGATAAAATACGCATCCTTTTGCATTTTATATTTCTCGTTGATTGTAGGTGTTTACTTAAAACTGGTGGTATTTTTAAAACAATATCGAAATATATACTCTATCGTAAAATTAATCGCTGCAAAGAATGGCCATTAAGATGTATATATTTTTTTTATAACGTTATATGTTTTTTTTATAACGTTTATATGTTTTTCAAAATTGATAGTATTTTATTTAATATAATACAGTATAGTACATTTATTTAAAAGTTTATGTATATGTTTTGCGTATTTTAGAATTCTCTGACATATCTCGAATTATTAAATGAAATTTCCACGTCACAGAAAATAATCTAAAATTATTACGTAAAATAATTACATAAACGATCTGAAGGATTATTATGTAAAATAATCCGAAAGATGATTACATAAAATGATTTAATATAAAAATACTATATTGTAGAACGTGTGTGTACATATATTTTATACGTTTATTTTATACTTATATATATATATTTTTTTTTTATACTGTTGCTTTTTAAATTATTTAAAAGACACCAGACTCTCGAAACACGACTGAAATGTTCCCATCGTCGTTAACCAGTTGCGCTGGCAACTGATTGCGGACCATAACGAGTGACCAACACCGTATACAACAATTCGTCGCTTTCCTTTTGAACTCGTCGGTATGATATCACTGGATAGAAATTATTGAGAAGTAGTAATAAAATTTATCTTATATAATTTGTTTTGCCTACATGGTTACACTTAAATATACTATGAACTTTGAAAATATTGCAATTTTGGGACAAAAAATTCTCGACGTGCGTGGCACGAGAGTTTAACAGTTTCGTAGAAAATATCTGGCAGCCCGTACATCCATTTCGGAGTTGACGGTGAAAAATTTCTCTAGCAAAATGCGAAGGAAAGTGAAAGCAGCGTCGTCGTCGTTCGAGAGAATGGTCAAAGAGCAATTACGCGGTCTCGCATTGAAACGGGCAATAATTCGGCGTCGTGACGTCAGGATCATTCGAATCGAACAACGCGGCGGTGCAACAGTTTTCAGCGCGAGCTCGTCGGTGAATCACGGTTTTACCAAGCGGTAAAACTCGCTTCGCGTTGCCTTTTCCTCCTCCTTCTCCTCCCACTCTCACTTCCCGTGGAAGAACGCCGCAGCCACGTCCCTTCAGAGACGGCCTCCATACGTACTTGTAATTTCCTCGAAGCATGTTCATCGCGTAGCCGAGCATCTCATTCATGGTGTGTTGCAGCCCATCTCTCGGTTTCCTGTGTGGAAAACCGAGTATCACGCAGCTCCGGTTCTATCGATCTCTGCAGCAGCCAGGAGTTCCTCCCTCTTCTCCCTCTCTTTGCCGCCCAACTCGTCCCTCTCCCTTCTCTCCCTCCAACTTTCGACGTCTCCCTTCAATTTCCACCGATCATTCGCTCGCTCATTCATGCTCTCTCTCTTCCCCCCTCCACTCTCCCATCCCATCGCGTCGTCTCTTCTCTTTGTCTCTTATTCGTCCCCTTTTCATTCCGGTTCTCCCTTCTCGTCCAATTTCTTTCCTCATCTCCCGCACCCGCGTCGCGTCCGCGGTGCTCTCTTTCGTGCACGCGTCTCCTACCTCCTCGACCTTCTCTCTTTAACCACCCTTCACTTCTCTGCCCTTAGCCGCCTTATCTTTTTGCCTCCGAGCGACAGCCTCTCCTCCCTTGTTCTCCTCTTCTCGCTCGCTCGTCCCTCCTTCTCCGGCTGTTGTACCTATTTTATCGTCCGTCCATCTCTCCGTCTCTCTCTCTTTCTCTTTCTCTGCCCCATTCGCTGTCCTTCTCTAACGTCCGCCCGAGCAGAATATCCTAACAGAGAGAGGATCCTCCGTTCCTGTTCGCCGTTCACCTCGCAAAGCTCCGGAGAATTGGATAGGATCGCTCGGAGGGGCGAGGAGGGCGGAGAGGGCCGACAGGTGAAATCAACCCTCTTTGAATCGTTCGTTCGTTCGTTCGTTCGTGTCGCATTATGTATATACGTTTGGATGTCGTTAGCTCCTCGCGTGCCATCGTACATACGTGTCACGGAACGTTACATAATTGGGGAGAATCGATCTTGAAGGAAAGCTTTGGTGTAGATTTGGACCGTAGCAATTATCGTAGCGAGACGCGTTCGTTTGCCTGAATTTTTCACATTGAAGCAGTCGTTTGTCTCTGTCGTTGTAAGGAGAGAGCGTTCGTCTGTTAATAAAAGCAAGAGTAAACAAAAACTCATAATATAACTCAAGATTTCTATCAAACAGTGCCTACCAACAAAATGAAAAGAAAAGACAGAATAGTCGTGACACTGCAAACTCAAGCATGAGTATCTATTTAAAAAAAACAGAACCTCCAATGTGTATCCAATGCAACCGAATTTTATCAACCAATCATCTTCTATTTGAATGCAGCAAGTACCACGCTCAAAGGCAA